>NC_084478.1:50016481-50317314 GCF_027409185.1 Cynocephalus volans
GCATAAGTTTTCCCCAATTCATTGTTCTGAAGTAAGTGTTTTGGTTAAAGCTGAAGAGAATCATCAGTTTCTGAGAAACACATTATGGATGGGTTAGTCAAGAGAGTGTCGAACCCTCAGGCTTTAACATTGCTGAGCTGATCAGAACTTAAAAATGTAAGTTATCTTTCAAATACCATCATTCATTGTTAGAAATCTGTGCTTAGGCTGTATTGCTTCTAGCATTCTGACAAATAAAAAAAGAAATCCCTACAATGCCAGTTTTTTGTTGTAATATATATAAATGGAGGTAAACCTTAAAAACAAGTATAAAATTAATTATATACAAATGTATATAAGTTAGTAAAGCAGAACCTCTCTGACAGCATTTTCGCAGAGATTTGAAGTGACTGAGGGAGGCAGCCCTTTAATGTCTAGGGAAAAGTAACAGAGGAAGTTCAAAAGCCATGGGGAGTGTGCCTGGCGTGTTCAAAGAACAGCAAGGAGGCCAGTTCCCTGGGAGTGGAGTGAGGGGATGACTCCAGTGGAGGAGTGGAGATCAGGAGAGGAGGCGGGACTATCCAGGAAGGTCATGTAGACCATTCTAAGGATGATGGCTTTTATCCGACATCAGCTGGAAAGTCGTTAGAGGAATCTGCACAGAGGAGCAACATGAGCGTGTTTGCACTTAGAAGAATCACTTGGGCTGCTCTGTGAGAATAGACCACACTTTATTTCAAGCTATAGAGTCCATAGTAATAGTGGTAGCAGTGATAATAATAACAACAACAACAATCACAATACCATACACTTGATATATACCAGGTAACAATTTTATGTCATTATCTCAGTTTTCATAAATTACCAAAACCTCTATATTAAAAATATAAAAATTGAAGCTTGAGGAGGTTTAAGCAACCAGCCCAGAGTCACATAGCTAGACAGTGTTAGAGTCTACACACTCAGCCTGGTAATCTGACACTAGAGATGATCCTCTCTGGATAACAGCAGAATATCCTGGGCAACTTCTAGAACATGTTCCCACCCACCCCCTTCAAGAGGTTCATATTAAATTGTTCTGGAGTGGGGCTGGGCACAGGTGTTAAAGTACTTCAGGGCATTCTAACCTGCAGCCAGAATCAATGACTACTATGAATTAACAACTACACTGTAATGCCTAACATTACATTGTAGACTGCATTGTTCCAGATTTATTATTTAATGAGTTCAAAAGAAAAATGAAAAAAAGTGCTACTGAGCTGTCTTCTGGGAGAAAAAAACATATTCATCGTTTTGCTATGTAAAAGTGTTGCTATGATTAAATAGTAACAGCTCTATGTATTTTTAAAGAGAGAGTAATATTAAGTGCATCATCTGTTCTCCATTCCCACCTCGATTTCGGTCAGTTCCAGGAGGGCGATGGCCACACGGATACTACTGCTCTCCAGAGTGCCTGTGATCAACCTTCGTTTATACTCAGTATTTGACATCTGTTGCTGCGCTGCAAAAACCAAAGCTTTTTCTTTGGCTTCATTAGTTACTGGCAATTTAAGGTCCACATCCAGGATTTGATGGTGTTTACATGTCAAATACAAAACTGGATCTTCCTTATTCAACACTAAGGGAAGCAAAAATATGAATGCAATGAACAATTTATGCCCATGACGTTGTTATCCAAGATGGGCTTGGGAGGTTGGAAATCTAAAACTGCAGTTATGGCCTTCATTAAACACAGTAAAAATAAATGGGTAATACATTTCTACAAGCTCCAATTCAGTGAGTAAAGAATAAGTCTTCAGAAATTAAAATTAGTTTACTGGTATTCTCTAAGAAGAGTTCTAGTCAAATTGTTCTTTCATAAAAACATCATCAACATGCTCAAAAATTCGGTGACCGTTGTGCTCCTATCAGTGATAAAAAAGTAGGTGGAGTAGAAGTAAATGTAAAAAAAAAAAAAAGACATCTGTAAAGGAGGGGCAAAAATTGCCATTTTCTTTCACTAACAACCTTACACTTTAATGCTTTATTATTTAAGGGTCAATGATCAAGAACTAGAGGGCAGGGCAGAGTTCCAGGTTCTATAATAATAAATAGATTTTTGAGGGTGTAGTGATTTCTAAATTTTTTGAGAAATGGAAAGTTTTGCTGAGTAAATATTTTGTTAGCTAAATTCCAATATTCTTATGAAGATTGAAAAAAAAAGCTTTAAAAAATAATTACCATTGATGTTTTTTAATTGGTAAAATGGTGGGTTTTTACATGGATACTGACATAATAAATTAAAAGGGGGCCTTCCAAAATCTAATTACATACTGGAGAAACTTGCTATAAGGATGCTTAGGTGACTAGATGAGGAATAGTCCCATTCTTCAGCATTATAAATGAAATAAAACTTAAGTATACCCTACCTCCTTCTGGAGTAGTGCTGTATTCAATTGGAGTTGAAGAATTCATTGGAAGGAAACTGGATGGCAAGGGGATCAGACCTTTTCCTTCCACAACGTATACAAATTCTCCAATCTAAAAATACAAGCACACAATGATATTAAATTTAAAAGCTCATAAAAGTATGATAAATATTTATGCTGTAAGGGAAATTTGCATGCTGTGAGAACTTCCATGAACTGTGCTTTTCTAAGCAACATAAGCTTTAAATGGGTGGACAAAGGTAAGGCTTAAATATAGCCTTACCATAGTGTGAGGGAAAGTTTGCATGCAAACAGAACACAAGGATCACACTGACAGAAGTTGATCTTTATAGCTAGAAATATCCTTGGGAAACTGCTATCTTAAAACAAACAAGAAAGAAAGAAGTGTTTTCCTTCATTCTGTAGCTTATTATTGGAGGGGAGTGACATCAGTTTTGCAGGGTGTCTAAGTCCCCAAGCGTCTATATTTTAAAGTGTGGGTTTTTGAAATCGGCATGTGATGGTCTAAAAATCTTATAGAACAAATAATTAGGCAAGAAGTACAAAGGGCTAAACAGAGAGAGCAAAAATGATAGTGGGGACAATGCAAGGACAGCAACGTGATGCAGTGAAAGACTTGCAGGTGCAACTTGCCTGGTTTTAACTGACACTTATTTATTAGTGACTAAGCCTCAAGCGAGTTTACTAAATCTCTGAGTTCCAGTTTCCTCCTCTACAAAATGGGATGAACAATACCTTTATTTTAGGAACCTGGAGTTTAAATGAAGGGGGGGAGAGACGCAACCTAAAAAAGCATATCGTACAATCACAATGGATGAACCTTACTTAGTTCCTGATTCAAAGAAACTTAAAATGAAATGACAAGGAAAAAGCATACAATCATGAGACAAACAGAAATTTGAATGCTGCCTGGATATTTCATAATATTAAGAAAAAATTTTACAATATTTTTGGTAGTAATGGTATCAATGACACTGTCAAAAAAGGAAAGCTTTTGTTGTAGAGACAATTTTTTACTAATGAAATTATGTGATGATTGGGATTAACTTCATTATAATGATAAAACGTATTTGACCATGCACTGTTGAAGTTGGGTGAAGGGTACAGGGGAGATTTATTATAGTTTTATCTCTACAGTTGCATGTGCAGGAGACCAGAATATGCCACCCTAAATTATGCTTTATTTGCTTAAGGGTTATTTTGAGCTGAAGGCAATTGAGAAGAAGCAGAAACAAGAAAAGCTCTTTGCCCTTCCCCATTTGCCTAAAAGCAAGATATAAATTTACAAAGGTATCCTCCTCCCTTCTCTACCAGGAAGGACAAGGGCTGATCACTGAAGACAAATTTGGACCTTCTCAGCCCTGAGAAGGCACCAGAGTAATCTACATAACAAACTCCCATTTATTTGCCTCCCCACAGTTTGCCTCTCCTAGAGACTCAAAGTCCTTTTCCTTTGTCTTGTCATTTCTCTAAAAATTGAGGGTTCTTTGTTGAAGATGCTATATAAGCTGGAATTCAAAGCCACCTCTTGAAGAACTATGCATTCCCTGGATATCTCCCATGTATATATAAAATATATGTTGTTAAACTTCTGTTTGTTTTTCTTTTGTTTACAGGGATCTGTCTCAATTAAGGATTATGAAGAACACAGACAAAACTACTTTTCCTTTCCTCCATGTGTATTTTATATTTTCCAAAATAAAACCTTTTTTGAAATCTCTATACCTTAAGTAGCAGAATAATAGAAAGGATGCAGTGAAGATTACATGAGGTAGGCACATAAGAGATCTGTTTAAATTCTTTGAGAGCAGTCCTTCCCAAAATTTCATGTACACATAAGCCACCTGACGATATTGTGAAAATGCAGATCCGACTCAAAAGATCTGGGATGAAGTCAAGACTTGAGAGGAATAACGAAAATGAAGGCTGGCAAATTTAGATACAATGGAGAATCCTATACCAGAATGGGCTTGTGACAGGCATTTAACTAACTACCTGAAAACCAAAATGAAACAAACCTAGCTTTGAAGCTGAAATTGAACCGAGTTTAAAGTGTCCCACCGTCTTAATATCAACCGAATGACTGAAAGACTATTCCAAATATATCTTTGAGAAGGAAATGTACACATAAATGATATAAAATAAATTGATCACATAATAAAAATACATATTCCAAAATATTATAATTATCATAGATAGTAAGTAAAATGGCAGAAATTAAATTAATCTGTAAACAATATAAGAATGAACAATTTCTTATTGTGACATCAATTTTTATATTGCTTTATTATCTCCACCATTGGGATTTGTTTATAATTCTTTTGCTGGTCTACTTTCATTTGATAATTTTCCGTAAAATTTCATTAATTATCTACAGTTCATGGTAAAAAAAAAAAAAGAAATGCAGAAAAGTTTGAATGTTTTAAATTGTTTAGCACTTAAATGAAAACACTTCTTGTGATAGTACATATAATTTTTGTATAGTACTTTTTCTTAATCAGCCATGTACTTGGCAAACAAAAATCCAAGCTAACTATTTGAAATGTGATTTCTGTGTGTGTGTGTGTGTTTCACCATAAATGAAACTTAGTAAACAATACAAATGTGTATAAAATTTTCAATGATTTTTCAAGTAGAGGATAAATTAATCAGTTCTGCAAAGTAAAGACTGAAGAAAACAGTATATATACATATTTTTACTTCTACTTTAACATTTTTTCTACTTTCATTTTTATCTGAAAATCAGTTGTTCTACCTAAAATATAGTATTCATAAGCAATTAGATTCAGTGAGTATAGAATTTTCATAATTACTTGTTTTTTTAATGTGTGCCTGAATGAATACTGAACTACATAGCTTGTCTACCCCATGAAAATGATTACCAACCCATAGGAGTCAATTTGAAAGTAGAAAACTGCTATTTGCCAGAATATTTTCCTCAAATATTAATTATAAAAAGCTTCCAAGCCACTAATCAGTAAGTTAAAATATTATTATCTTAGACTTCATTCAATTCCATTTAATTCTACATCTTACATACATAACATATTACTACCTCTCCAAAAAGTATTTAGTCTAACTTGTTCATTTTCAATGTTCTTTTTATTTAAAAATTCACTCAATTTAATTGAAAATAATGTCTGTCTTGCCTGTGTCAGAACATTACTCAAAAGAGCCATAATCTGTAGTGTAGTCTAATTATTTCCCTCCAGTTTTCTTGAAATAAAAATAGAACACAAAAGGAACACAAATGCCATAAAGAACTGTTTTAAGGTTGAGAAGTCCCTCATATTCTAAATGTAGAGGTCATGAGAAAGAAAATGAAGTTATCTGACACATAGCAGACTCTTGGCATTATGAGCGGTTCTACAGTCATCTGTAAAAGTTCTTTCCTGCTGTTAATTTTGTATCTTCCAGTTGGCATGCTTAATTGGAATTATATGGTATTTTCCAGAAAGATGCCAAAGTCTATTATCAACTCTAAGAAATCCTTATAGAATATATTATGTTTCTCCTGTGTATCTAGTTAAATGCAGTCCTCAAACAGCACAGTTAATGCAACTTTATGAGAAGATCAGCTGTTAATTATCCAGAAAGGAGGGACAAAAACACTAAATTAGCAGGAAAGTTTTTTTTTTTTCTTTTTTCTTTTTTTAAATTTTATTTTGTCGATATACATTGTGGCTGATTATTGCTCCCCATCACCAAAACCTACCTCCCTTCTCCCTCCCCCCCTCCCCTCCAACAATGACCTTTCTGTTTGCTTGTCGTATCAACTTCAAGTAATTGTGGTTGTTATATCTTCTTCCCCCCGCCCCGGTTTTGTGTGTGTGTGTGTGTGTGAATTTATATATTAATTTTTAGCTCCCACCAATAAGTGAGAACATGTGGTATTTCTCTTTCTGTGCCTGACTTGTTTCACTTAATATAATTCTCTCAAGGTCCATCCATGTTGTTGCAAATGGCAGTATTTCATTCGTTTTTATAACTTAGTATTCCATTGTGTAGATGTACCACATTTTCCGTATCCACTCATCTGATGATGGACATTTAGGCTGGTTCCAACTCTTGGCTATTGTAAAGAGTGCTGCGATGAACATTGGGGAACAGGTATACCTTCGACTTGATAATTTCCATTCCTCTGGGTATATTCCCAACAGTGGGATGGCTGGGTCGTATGGTAGATCTATCTGTAATTGTTTGAGGAACCTCCATACCATTTTCCATAGAGGCTGCACCATTTTGCAGTCCCACCAACAATGTATGAGAGTTCCTTTTTCTCCGCAACCTCGCCAGCATTTATTGTTCAGGGTCTTTTGGATTTTAGCCATCCTAACTGGGGTTAGATGGTATCTCAGTGTGGTTTTGATTTGCATTTCCCGGATGCTGAGTGATGTTGAGCATTTTTTCATATGTCTGTTGGCCATTTGGATATCTTCCTTAGAGAAATGCCTACTTAGCTCTTTTGCCCATTTTTTAATTGGGTTGCTTGTTTTTTTCTTGTAAAGTTGATTGAGTTCCTTATATATTCTGGATATTAATCCTTTGTCAGATGTATATTTTGCAAATATTTTCTCCCACTCTGTTGGTTGTCTTTTAACTCTGTTAATTGTTTCTTTTGCTGGGCAGAAGCTTTTTAGTTTGATATAATCCCATTTGTTTATTTTTCCTTTGGTTGCCCGTGCTTTTGGGGTCGTATTCATGAAGTCTGTGCCCAGTCCTATTTCCTGAAGTGTTTCTCCTATGTTTCCTTTAAGAAGTTTTATTGTTTCAGGGTGTATATTTAAATCCTTAATCCATTTTGAGTTGATTTTAGTATATGGTGAGAGGTATGGGTCTAGTTTCATTCTCCTGCATATGGATATCCAGTTATCCCAGCACCATTTGCTGAAGAGGCAGTCCCTTCCCCAGTGAATAGGCTTGGTGCCTTTGTCAAAGATCAGCTGGCAGTAAGTGTGTGGGTTGATTTCTGGATTCTCTATTCTATTCCATTGGTCAGTGTGTCTGTTTTTATGCCAGTACCATACTGTTTTGGTTATTATAGCTTTGTAGTATAGCTTAAAGTCAGGTAGTGTTATGCCTCCAGCTTTATTTTTTTTGCTCAGCATTGCTTTGGCTATGCGTGGTCTTTTATTGTTCCATATAAATGTCTGAATAGTTTTTTCCATTTCTGAGAAAAATGTCTTTGGAATTTTGATGGGGATTGCATTGAATTTGTATATCACTTTGGGTAGTATGGACATTTTCACTATGTTGATTCTTCCAATCCAAGAGCATGGGATATCTTTCCATCTTCTTGTATCCTCTCTAATTTCTCTCAGCAATGGTTTGTAGTTCTCATTATAGAGATTTTTCACATCCTTGGTTAACTCAATTCCTAGTATTTTATTTTTTTGGTGGCTATTGTAAATGGGCAGGCTTTCTTGATTTCTCATTCTGCATGTTCACTGTTGGAGAAAAGAAATGCTACTGATTTTTGTGTGTTGATTTTGTATCCTGCTACTGTGCTGAAATCATTTATCAATTCCAGCAGTTTTTTTGTAGAGGTTTTAGGCTGTTCGATATATAGGATCATGTCATCTGCAAACAGGGACAGTTTGACTTCATCTTTTCCAATCTGGATGCCCTTTATTTCCTTCTCTTCTCTGATTGCTCTGGCTAGCACTTCCAACACTATGTTGAATAGGAGTGGTGAGAGTGGGCATCCTTGACTAGTTCCTGTTCTTAAAGAAAAAGCTTTCAGCTTTTCCCCATTCAGGATGATATTGGCAGTGGGTTTGGCATGTATGGCTTTAATTATGTTGAGATACTTTTCCTCTATACCTAACTTATAGAGGGTCTTTGTCATGAATGAGTGCTGAACTTTATCAAATGCTTTTTCAGCATCTATAGAGATGATCATATGGTCCTTGTGTTTGAGTTTATTAATATGGTGTATCACATTTATTGATTTGTGTATGTTGAACCAACCTGGCATCCCTGGGATGAATCCCACTTGATCGTGATGAATAATTTTTCGTATGTGTTGCTGTATTCTGTTTGCTAGTATTTTAGTGAGGATTTTTGCATCTATATTCATCAAGGATATTGGCCTGTAATTTATTTTTTTTGGTTATATCTTTACCTAGTTTTGGTATCAGGATGATGTTTGCTTCATAGAATGAGTTTGGGAGATTTGCGTCCGTTTCAATCTTTTGGAATATTTTGTAAAGAATCGGTGTCAATTCCTGTTTGAATGTTTGGTAAAATTCTGCTGTGAATCCATCTGGTCCTGGGCTTTTCTTTGTTGGGAGCCTTCTGATAACAGCTTCAATCTCCTTTATTGTTATTGGTCTGTTCAAATTTTCTACGTCTTCATGGTTCAGTTTTGGGAGCTTGTGTGTGTCCAGAAATTTATCCATTTCCTCCAGATTTTCAAATTTGTTGGTGTATAGTTGTTTATAGTAGTCTCGAATGATTCCTTGTATTTCAGATGAATCAGTTGTAATATTGCCTTTTTCATTTCTAATTTTTGTTATTTGAGTCTTCTCTCTTCTTTTTTTTGTTAGCCATGCTAATGGTTTGTCAATTTTATTTATCTTTTCAAAAAACCAACTTTTTGATTCATTGATCTTTTGAATAGTTTTTTGGTTTTCAATTTCATTCAGTTCTGCTCTGATCTTAATGATTTCTTTCCGTCTGCTAACTTTAGGTTTGGATTGTTCTTGTTTTTCGAGTTCTTTAAGGTGAAGTGTTAGGTTGTTCACTTGCCATCTTTCCATTCTTCTGAAGTGAGCGTTTAATGCAATAAATTTCCCCCTCAATACTGCTTTTGCAGTATCCCACAGGTTTTGGTATGATGTATCATTGTTTTCATTAGTTTCAATAAATTTTTTGATTTCCTGCTTGATTTCTTCTTGGACCTATATGTCATTAAGTAGAATGCTGTTTAATTTCCATGTGTTTGTATAGTTTCCAGAGTTTCGTTTGTTATTAATTTCAAGTTTTAATCCATTGTGGTCTGAGAAGATACATGGGATAATTCCAATTTTTTTGAATTTATTGAGACTTGATTTGTGACCTAATATGTGATCTATCCTGGAGAATGATCCATGTGCTGATGAGAAGAATGAATATTCTGAGGTTGTTGGGTGGAATGTTATGTAGATATCTGCCAATTCCAATTGGTCTAGAGTCTTGTTTAGATCTTGTGTTTCTCTACTGATTCTTTGCCTACATGATATGTCTAATATTGACAGTGGGGTGTTCAGGTCCCCTGCTATTATGGTATTAGTGTCTATTTCCTTCTTGAGGTCTAATAGAGTTTGTTTTATAAATCTGGCTGCTCCAACATTGGGTGCGTACATATTTATGATTGTTATGTCTTCTTGATGGATCAGTCCTTTTATCATTAAGTAGTGTCCCTCATTGTCTCTTTTTATGGTTTTTAGTTTAAAGTCTATTTTGTCAGACATAAGAATAGCTACTCCAGCTCGTTTTTCTTTTCTGTTTGCATGGTAAATCTTTTTCCATCCTTTCACTCTTAGTCTGTGTGAATCTTCATGGGTGAGGTGGGTGTCTTGTAGGCAGCATATAGTTGGGTCCTCCTTTTTGATCCAGTCAGCCAGTCTGTGTCTTTTGATTGGAGAATTTAAGCCTTTTACATGAAGAGTTGTTATTGAAAGGTGTTGATTTATTCCTAGCATTTTATTGGTTGTTTGGTTGTCTTAGGTGTCTTTTGTTCCTTGCTTTCTGATTTACTGTTTGGTTTCTGTGTTTGTTGGTTCCTTAGGTTGTAGATAGCATTTTTGTTTGCTTGTTTTCTCTTCATGAATGCCATTTTTATTATACTAGTGGGTTTAGATTTTTCTTGGGTTTTTATGGCAGTGGTAGTTATTTTTCAGGAACCAAACCCAGTACTCCCTTGAGGATTTCTTGTAAGTGTGGTCGTGTGGTAGTGAACTCCCGTAGTTTTTGTTTGTCTGAGAAATACACTATTTGCCCTTCATTTCGGAAGGATAGCCTTGCAGGGTAGAGTATTCTTGGCTGACAATCTTTGTCTTTCAGTATTTTGAATATATCATCCCATTCCTTTCTTGCTTTTAGGGTTTGTGATGAAAAGTCTGAAGTTAGCCTGACTGGGGCTCCCTTATAGGTGATTTGATGCTTCTCTCTTTCAGCTTTTAAGATTCTCTCTTTGTCTCTGAGTTTTGCCAATTTGACTATGACATGTCTTGGATAAGGCCTTTTTGGGTTGAATACGTTTGGACATCGTTGAGCTTCCTGGATCTGAAGGTCTGTGACTTTTCCTATACCTGGTAAGTTTTCTGCCACTATTTTGTTGAATATGTTTTCAATGGAATCTCCATTTTCCTCCCCTTCTGGAATACCCATGACTCGGATATTTGATCGCTTAAGGTTGTCTGATATCTCTCTCAGATTTTCTTCAATGTCCTTGATTCTTTTTTCTTTCTTTTTGTCTGCTTGTGTTATTTCAAACAGCCCATCTTTAAGTTCAGAGTTTCTCTCTTCAACTTCGACAAGCCTGCTGGTTAAACTCTCCATTGTGTTTTTTATTTCGTTGAATAACTTCTTCAGTTCAGCAAGTTCTGCTACATTGTTTTTCAGGACATTGATTTCTTTGTACATTTCCTCTTTCAGATCCTGTATACTTTTCCTCATTTCATCATGATGTCTAGCTGTGTTTTCTTGTATCTCATTCAGTTTCCTTAGAATTATCACTCGAAATTCCTTTTCAGTCATTTCAAGGGCTTCTTGTTCTATAGGATCTAGAGTTTGAGATTTATTAACTTTTGGTGGTGTACTTTCTTGATTTTTTGTATTTCTGGTATCTTTTTTGTGATGTTTATTCATTGTGGCAGGGGGTTTCACAGTCCACCGGTTTGAGACTAATGACTAACTAGGATGTTGCTGTGGTTGCCAATTTGGTATGGCTACCTCCGTGGCTGCTCAGTTGGCCTCTAGTGCCTTGTGTGTGTGGTTGCCTCGGGTCTTTGGCTTCTCCAGGGAGCCACCTTTCTGGTCAGCTTGGACTCTGCTGGGCTGGTGGATCACGTACCACAGGGTGTGTGATCGCTGTTGAGCTTTCACTTCCTGTGCCGGACTTCTCCCTGTTTCGTGTGCTCTGGCCCAGGCTGTTGGATCGTGCAGTGGTGACCCCACAGGGTGTATGGTTTCTGTTGAGTCTCCGCCTCCCTGGCCGCACATCTCCCCACTCTGTGCGCACTGTGCTGGGCTGGGGTGTGTCTTTTGCAACCCTCGTCTATCAGCTGGGCCTTCAAGACCCTGCTCGGCACTGCCTTGCCCAGGAAGTCTACCAGGTTTTTGCTAGGCACAGACGACCGGTCACTCTGGTTGCCTTTGTAGCACTGTGTAGATCTTTCTCGGGTCTTGTTCACCTTTGTATCCCCCCGGTATAAACCAAGTCTAGCGCCCACCTGCAGCCAGCTCTCCGGCAGGTTCAAGCGGACCTGGGAACTCTCCTACCACACTGTTCCCAACTAGAAATTGGTTAGGCTTTTTTCCGAACTGGTGGCCACAGAGATGGTAACTGCCTCCCAGTAACAGGAAGTTTACCGGGGGCCAGATTCCAGGGTGTGGTGGAGTGACAGTCGGCCCGCCCGTACTTCCTTGCCCTCCCGACACTGGCCGGTGACGCCCCATGCCACCAGCCCTGCCAGAGAACCACGGAGGGAGTGGGAGGGGAGGCCGGCCCGCAGGCTCCGGAAAGCCCTGCGCCGGGCCAGCAAGTGGGAAGGCTCAGTGACGGCCGAGCCGGGCGGAGCTGCCAGCACCTAGGAAAATGGAGGCAGCTCTGGGGCGGTGAGTGGCCTTGTGATGCAGGCGGGAGCCGGGTGGGCGTCAGCCCCCCAAGCAGGGCTGGGCCAGGGGTCACTCACAGGGTTGTGCCAGGTCGGGCGCTCACTCTCTGCCTCTGGTTTGCCGCCTTCCCCATTCTCGGCCGCTGCCGCCTCGGGCTGTTCAGTCACGGTGCGGCTCGGGCGCTCCCAGGAATCTTCTTTAATGCCGGCCTGAAACCTCGAATCCTGAATAGGGCAGCTGGCCGCCTTCAGCGCGGCCCCGGCCTCCGGGATCCTGTCTGTATCCACAGCAGCCCTGGTGCCGTGTTCCCTGTTTCGAGACTCACTTTTGCAGCTAAGAAACAGTTCTTTTCCTGCTCCACACTTCAAAGCTGTTGCCTGTAAGTGAGGCAGCCTCTCCTGCTGGGGGCAAAGTGGCGGTCATCCCCCACGACCGGCCACCAGCAGCGGTCCTCCCTTAAGAGATGGCAAGAGGAAGGTCCAAAAGTTTCCCGGCTGCCTGAGGCCCAGTGGCCGCCTTTTCCACCTCAGCTACTCCCCACCAACCGCCGCAGCCGCCGCCGTCTTGAAACCTCTGTCTAGCAGGAAAGTTTTAATCCCAGGTCTGCAACCAGTTAGTTGGGTAACCTTGAACAAGTCATGGACACACTCCAGATACTCATACGAATAACCTCAATCTTATAAAAGAAAAAAGAACAAAATGGGCATTGACGTAGACATAAAATATTCACTTTTTTTGTTCGATCTTAAATTCTATTTATTCTTTTATCTTGAGTCGAAATCTTACCATGTTTTGTAATTTATTTGTTTGAACTGGATGAGTAATGTTATATTATTTTGATGACTGAACAGGTGCATGAGAGTTAAATTAAAATTCTAAAATGTTATATAATATACACTAGAGAGAGATCATTAATCATCATAGGTGACTATTTGACTTTGTCATAATTATAATGTGAACCTGGCCAGTAAGAATAATCACTGTTCTTGCAAAATAATATTTTTGCAGAATAATTTATAATAAATAAGTCAGAGATATGGGTTAGGAGACTCAGTGAGAGTAAGAAAAAGTCTCATAAAAAGGTTTGTATTCCCTGACAGAAAGTTCAACTTTCTTAGTGATATTTTAACACAATCTTAATTGCAAGCTTGAGAGGTTATGCCACAGATATTTCGAGCAAACAAAACATTTAAATGACATAAGATATGAATATATTGTTTAATAAAAATATAGATATGTTGTGGGACATCATCTTGTCCAATACCAGCAAGCTGTGCCTAGGCTTTAGAAGTCATTGTGGCAGTGAAATCAACAATCTCTCTCTTTTTTTTCATCAGCACATTTTCCAGAACAGTTCCTATTAAAAAATTTCTCATCAGTTTGATCTGCAAGTGAATAAAAACTTGCTTCCCCTCAAGTGTGAATGTCACCCAAACTCTCATTAAGACTAATCTTTATATGAGTATTAAGCTTTACAGTTCTTTCTTGTCCCTTCCTTCCTTTTTCCTCCTTCTTCCCCTAATATCATCATTTCTTCTCTCTCCATTGCTTTTCACATACTTCTGTCTCTTCTGATAGTAATCAGACTCTGGTCCTTGGCATTCCTCTCCAGAATCAAACAGGGAAAGGCAGAAAGCAGTATGGAATGGTGGTGTGTGGAGTCGGGTGATAGATGGCAAAAGTCCCTAGTGAAATTTTCTGCCTCCAGTTTCTGTCTCCAGCCCTTAATCTACTCTCTGTTTTGGCACCAGAGATGCTTTCCAAAACAAAGATGAAATCAGGTCCTTCTTATCCTCCCATTGGGTTCCTGCTTTCAATAATAATACAAATAATAATTTATTCAACTTAAATTCACTGCCCTACTCAATATCCATCCAATTTATCCATCCAACCCATTTTCCATCACTTCTAATGCACTATTCTCAGAGTCAGCAATTTGACTGTCCATAAAACTTCATGCTTAGCTGGATTGCCTCATTTTCTTAAAATCTTTTCATGAGCACACCTCTCCCCTGCCCAACCTCTTTGCTTTACTGGCAAATTTCTACTCATCTTCTTGACCAACTTCTCTATCAATCAGTTATCCCTGTCTCTACTATAATAAGGAAATGCATTCTTCCTTCTATTCTAGAAATTGTCACAGTCTATCTGTGTTATAGAAATTAGTGGGCGTGTTCCAGGAAACCATGTACACTAGCAAAGATTATGCCTTGCAAGGGGGTGTTCTGAAGAGGGCAAGGTTCTCCCAGCATGAGGCTGCATCCTGCGTAAGGGACACATTTTTCTAATTTGTATGAATGTGCCATATGTTCAGCAAACTTTTTTCATCCATCTGGAGTGGGCACTGTTATTGCAAATTCACACAATGTTTCTGTAAGAGCTGGGCCAGCCATATGCAAGTTTGCCTTCTCCAACGGAATATAATTCCCTTGAGAGCAGGGATCATGCCCTTTCTGTGTGTTCACTTTCTCTGTTTCTAGAAAATTGTCTTTATGCTGGTGGTGAATGAAACTGTATTTGGAGGAGTGAACAGAATAACAAAATGATATTACTGAAATCCAACTTGAAGATGTGAAACTTTAAAACTTGCTATAGTCATTCTACATATTCTACAGTTTCCTACAAGAATGAGAGGGTCCAGGCTGACCCTGTGGCTCACTCGGGAGAGTGCGGTGCTGGGAGCGCTGAGGCCGCGGGTTCGGATCCTATATAGGGATGGCCAGTGTGCTCACTGGCTGAGCGCGGTGCGGACAACACCAAGCCAAGGGTTATGATCCCCTTACCGGTCACAAAAAAAAAAAAAAAGAATGAGAGGGTCCATAAAAACCAAATCTATTTGGGAAGATAGGAATTGTTATTCCCACATCTGCTACATGCCATTTGAGGTGGTTTCCTCTGGAGCTAAAATTTTGGTACCAAAGGAATGTGGAATCTTTACAGAGTAACTGATAGCACCATTGATAAGGAACGCAGAGTGCATTCCCAAGAATAAGTAACTACCACTTAGGTAGAATTCTCATTTTCAGATTTTCTTCTCATCTTTTTTCTTGAAAAAGGTCACAGTGCTTTTCATAGGATGAGAGTTTTACAGTTAATGGTAGAAAGAAAGGACGGTGGCTGAGGTGGGAAAAGGCCTTGCAGTGTGGAAGGCCTTGCAGTGTGGAAGACTGTGTAACTTTGTGAATATTTAACACATTGATCAAGACTTCAAGGTTCATGTCAACTGACCCCATATTGCCAGCGGACATTATGAGGTTAATAAATGTTTCAACGTATTTATGGGCCAGAAAGGATTTCATGCTCCCTATGTTTGCCTAGGAACTCAGGGGTGTGGCTGTGGGGAGGAATGTAGTTTCCCTCCCCAATAAAAGAAAAGCAGTTGCAACAACTTGAATAAAAAATTAAAGACAAATGAAATACTGCTAGCCGTTAAAAATCATAGAAACTAAAAATAAAACACCTTCAAATAATGCTCAGTCCCTTGAGCTATAAATATATTCCTTATAAAACTCAAGCTAGTTTGCCTAAATGTAAAATTACATAAAATTTTAGCATAATATAAGTTAATGGTCTACCTTCACATTCAATAAACTCAAGCAAAAATCAGTATTATTAAATTTTGTATACTAATTATGATTGAAAAAAGTGCATTCGTTGTAGAATATTTAAAATTATACATAATAGAGACTGTCAGCTTAATTTCTGCACAGAAAGATGCAAGGACTAAGAGTGAATGAAATGATCAACAGCACAGAGAGTCAGACAAGGGGTCCCATTTATTTATGTAAATATATGAGAGACGGTCAGAGTGACATTCAATATATTTAACAACCGGTATGGAGTAGCCTTAGACTAAATTCTTGTAGGCCATAGAAGATCAACAAGAAGGCCTGTTGTTCTACCTGCTGAGCACACTTGCCATGCTGACTTTACCTTGAGTTGGCAAGGCTGAAACTCGCTTTGGTATGTGGAGCCCTGAGGTGGGGCTGGACGAGTCTGCATAAATTGCTCAGGGATGCTGACTCCCATCCCAACTTCCTCAAGTTAGCAGTGCTTGGACTATCATCTCAATTGTTTCTGACCAAGGTTTGTAGACAGAAGAGGACAACAAAGGCCTGAAAGACAAATCTGCCAAGGGGAAGGGGGTCCCAGGTTGCCTCAATGAAAGCCCAAGGGTTGACGGGGGTGGGCTGGTTGTACCACAGCAAGTGGCTGCAACTAGAAGCCACTCTTAACCCAGCCCCTAGATCAAGGGTCCTTATTTGATGCCCCTGCCTCACTCACACAGATGAACCTTGGAAGGTCCATTGCTTTCCTACTTGGGAACCCAGGACTAGACAGAGCAGCCGTTCACATGCCGGGCACCACAGTGAAGACAGAGCCCAGGGTTGTGTCAATACATCACCTGGTGGGCTTCACAGAGTTTGTGTGCTTTGTAAAGGGGTCTATCAATCCCTCCTCCCAGTAGGTGTAATTCCTCAGGGACTGAGTCCTGATTATGCTTAAGATTTATCCATTTAATCTGACTTATTCCACATTGATGAAAGTTTTGTAAAACTATTTCTATTTTCAAACAATTGTTACATAAATTATTTCATTTTTTATTTGAAAGTTCAAATTGAACAGCCAAAATGAAGCAAATGGCCTTTCCTTGATAGCAATGTTAGTAGAAATGTTTCTGTTTTAAACATGGAAAGTTGTCAAATAGATGCCTCCTCATTACAGTTTTCAACAGGTGGTTCATAACAGCAAAGTATTTATCTCTCATTTGGTAAGAACAGGACTTGACCAGGTGGGCTTTGATGTTTGATTATCTATTTAAGCATGTAATTGCATTTTTCAATATAATTAGCAATATAAATGAATGTGTAAATTAATAGTTGTGTTTCTTCACATAAGTAATTGTAATTCAAGGCAGTCCTTTAGATTGTAGGCATTCTTTCTCAATTGATAGCAATATAATTTCAAGAATGTCGCTTTTTTAATGTTTACTCTAACAAGAGCAAAATATATGTAATCAAAAGTTGTGTTTCAATAAATTGAGATGCCAAGTTAAGTGCAATTGTATCTTGATTAATTTAGATTGAATTTATGTAATCAAATATTAATATTCCAATAGTCTAATTCAAAAAATAAAATCACCCTCATTACTATGCTATTGAGAATTAACTCTAGTATTTTCTGGGGTTATATTATAAATTAATATAAAAAAAGGATTTTGAAGCATTGGATCAAACTGCTGGTCTCACTAGTTATTATTTTTCACAAATTTTATATTTAGAGGAATTTAGTTAAATCCTGAACCCCTTTAAAGGACATAAAAAACAAGATTAAGCATTACCATAAAAAGGTATTTTTTTCTTCCTAAGTGTTAATTTTAAGTGTAAAATTAAACTATATTTTACATATTTAAAAAGGCATATTATTATTACTATTATTATTATTGGCAGCTGGACAGTATAGGGAAGGAATCCTGGACCTTGGTATTATCAGCACCATATTCTAACCAACTGAGCTAACTGGACAGCACTTATATTACTTTTCATGTATAAATGATTCTATAAACACCAGTTAAGTACAATACCAGTTTCCAATTACCATTATTCCATTGCATATGTATTTAATATAGAGAACACATAAGTGATACATTTGGGGCTATAACTTAGGGATTATAAGTTCCCTCCTAAGGTCAACATATGGCAGTGTCTTTCTGTAAGTGGGTAAGGCTGTGAAACCTTCTCTCGGTAGCCTCTCTCTCTCTCTCATATCTCTCTCCCTTCATTACTCTAATTCTCCCTGTATCCTTACTTTGCTGGTTTTGAGGTAACAAGCTGCATGAATCTCCGAACCACAAGAAAACAAATTATGCCAACAATTTTAGGGAGTTTGGAAGCAGATCCTTCCTCGGTTGAACATCTGAGGAGAACCCAGTGCTGACTGATCCTTTGATTGAAGACATGATAGACTCTAAGTAGAGGATCTATCTAGGTCATGTCTGGACCTCTGACCCATTGAGAGATAATAAACACATTTTATTTTAAGCCACTTCATGCATGGTCATTTGTTGCCCAGCTATAGATAGGATCTATAACCTCAGCAAGGTTAGGCATGCCTCCATTCTGCTTTCATGGGATGTCCCTATGAATCCCTTATAAAATTTACCCAAAACTAGTGTAATTCTAGATATCCTTGAGGCTAAGCTCTTTGCTTAGCAAATTCAGAGCTGGAATTATCTACATTTCTAGAGTCTCCAGCTGCCTTCAATTCGCCTTTACTGATTGCCCCATTAAGGTAGCAGCCCACGATGAAAGCACAGACAATAATTCTACTCTCACCTTTTTGTTGCTCAGGATGATGACACAGTAGCGCATGTGCATGTTAAAAGGAAGAAAGTAGAGCTTTAGGCTTGAACTTCCTTCCACTCCCAGGTGAACAGTACATGCAGAGCAGAAGAACTCTTTGAGGAAATTGGACTTAATGGCTACCAAAACATGACACAGATCTTGTTGACACATAATTTTATAAGTGCTGTTCAAATAAAGCAGCTATATCAATCAGTAATTAAAGTTTGGGGGTCAATAAAAAAATGCTCAAAGCACTGGCACATGAGATTAGAAGATGATGCACACATTTGTTAATGAAAGTGTGGGTGACCCTAGCTCAAGCTCAATATAACAAAATGCTTAATTTGGACCCTCTATTAAAGATTCTTTCATAAAATTAGCCTTGATATATGTAGTAAAGTGGTCATCCAAGAATCTTCAAGTTTTTGTGGATTATATAATGTTTCACAGGATGCAATGGGTAAGTTGAACTGCAAATAAAGGATTGCTATATATTTGTAGTTTTAAAACATGTCTACAAATTATTTGGTACTGCCTTGAGTGTGGTGATATGGTGGGCCAGACTTAATGACTTGACCCTTACAAATAGTGTGCTAGCATGCAACAAAGCGAAGCAATGTGATTTTTGACACTAGATCAGAAAATACAATGCCACTTCTGCCTAATTCTTTCTCTTTCTTGACTCACTTGTGTTTAGAACTTAATTGACAGCTCATGAAGAAGTCTGGATCACATGTAGAGGCCGTACGTAAATGTCCAGGCCAATGGCTCCAGCTGAGGTCCCAGGCAGAAGGCACCATTGACCATCAGATGTGTGTGAGGAAGCCTTTGAGATGATTCTAGCCCCAGCCTCCCTCTGATGGCAACTGCATTACAGAACCTGAGCTAGAGTCACCCGGCTGAGCCCAGTCACCCCAGAAGTGTCAGACATAATAACTATAATTGATTTTTGTCATTTTATACCACTACACTTCGAGTGGGTTGATCTGAAACTATAGATAATCAGAACATTTTTATATCCATTTTCTATCATCATTCTATCCATCTTTTGTAGACCTATAGTTATTCCGTACGACAAAGTAAACCTGTGTTCTCCTTACAATTCTAAACTTGGCAATATCTGTCACCTAAATAGGTTTGAACAGATTAAGCCAAAAGAGACATAAAGGCCATATATCTAAACATGTTTTTTTTGTACAGTGGAGGGAACTAAGATGCAGCAGTGAAAGGAGAGGTGTGGGCAGGGTCCTGAAAAGGGTCATCAACAGAAAAGGCAGAGGACCCACCCTGCAGACTCCCACCAGGCCAGCAGTCCCTAGGTTTGACATTCTGCCTATTGTCAGAACAACCCCCTTCTGAATATTACATTTCATATTATGCTTTGTACATAAAAATCAGATGTGAAAACAAATAAAAACCATTGTTTTTTTTGAAGTACTTACAGGTTTTTAAGGCATTTGGGGAGCCTTGAGCAGTATCACATCCACTGCTAATCCCATCAGCACTGTCACAGGAAAATATGGAAACAGCATCAACAACACAAAACTCAAAAACAACTCTCTGTCTTAATTTAACCTAGAAGAGCGCTAAGAATTATGGCTATCTCCAATATGGTATGTAAAGACCACAAATATATTTTAAATATCTTTTGATATTCATATCATTTTAGAAATTTAGGAAAATAGAAAAACACAAAAAGAAAACGAACAATCATCCGTATTTCCATCACTCTCTTTTAAATTTATTTTTTAATTTAAATTTTAAACCCCACCTTTTCACTTTGCCACCTGCTTTTGCCTGAACTTGATGCTGTAAAACTATATTGACTATTTCCAAATAATAGTATTTTAAACATAGCCATTCCTTTTCTCTGTTTGATTTTTGTAACTAACACTGTCTTTTCTTTACATCACATTCTTAATGAGATTATTTGCCACTTCTAGTAATTATTCTGTATTTTAATTCTACTCTCAGGCATTCCAGTTAGCAGTGTTAGTAACACCCTTTTTTTAAACATAAAGAACGTTTAATATTTTATGCAATTTGAGCACTTGATAGACACTTTCAGACTGCTATTGACAAAATAGAAGGACATTTAGCATTTATGGGTGATAACGTACACACAGTGAAAAGAATAACAAAGAATGCTTATTATGTCTCAATGTACAGCTTCACTGCCATCTCTTTGACAATGGAGCTCTGGGTAGAATGTCTGATTAAAATCCAGATAATCAGCAAGCCTTATTTTGTCCAAAACTTGTAATCTGTAGTCCATCAACCATTTGTTTTATCATAGTGAGTAGAAAAGCAGACCAATTTGGGATTCATATCCTTTTTCTTTTCTTCTCCTATTTTGTTCGAAACAAGTAATGAAAGTGCCTTTGGAAGAAATTAAAGAGTTGCTTCATCCTCAAGAACACTCCCAAACCCAGAAAAATTGAGTTACCTATGTGTTTGTGATGAAGTCAAAAAGAAAACTTTGTAGACCTAAGAATTTGTATTGATTTGTTTATGAAACCAATGGTTATCATGATTACTAACAACATCAGAAAATAATTTGGCTTGGGGAAATTATGTTTTACCTCATTAATTTTCCTGAATCTACATATTCAGTGATAAACCCCACTTTTTAACAAAACCAGTATCTTTCATGTGCCAAAGACAGAAAGGAAAACAACTTAACTCATTTACTTTTTTGTTACTCCCTGCACCTCAGTCCATGCTTACTTCTTCCTAGATGCTCATTGTTTATTGTTGAAGCTATGGCAGAGGGAATATGTTTAAATCCTTGGTCTTAGGGAATAAATAGCATCACACAAAGCTAAATTATTTAAAACACTATAGATCAAGCACTGTAATATTTCTTGCTAATCCAGCACTGGGCCAGAGTCAGGGAGGAGAACCTTCTTTTGAAGTGTAAAGAAGTGATATTTTGCTTCTCTCTGCAGCAGTAGTGAGCAGCCTTTTTCACACTAAAATGTTCAACATGGCATCGGTTTGGCTCCCTTCAGGGAATGTATAAATCAGCCTTCTTACTCAAGCCTTTACCAACAGGGTTGGGAATAGCTTTATCATAAGCCCTTGTGAAGTTCCTCCAGGGTAGGCATTTTGGGCTGTATCTAAACCAAATAGCAGAATATCTGGCTCTAGTAGAGTTTTTGATGCATCATGGAATGGAATATGAGAGTATCAAGTTTATTCATTCTATCCTCCATACGTCCAAGACTTCCTCAGAAAAAGACCTAGTGGCCATATGGAGGGCATTAAAAATGGGATCCTTGCTGCTTTTTGTACCACTTGGGCCCTTGGGCAGTTGAGAAGAATCTAAAGCAAGGGACTGTAACCTGACATCCAAGGACAGTGAATCGGTGAATTAGAATGGGGAAAAAATTCTATCTTGACTTCAATTAACTTTTAATAGTAATTTAAATCAAATCACAATAGTATTAGCTGTTGCTATGACCTGGTCACCAAATAATTACAGACATGTTTATATCATACTTAAGTTCTTGCACATATCTTCAGATACTGTTTATGTTCATCCATACTTTTTTTTTTTTTTTTCATTTGCATAAGGGCACATATTTTATTCATTTATTTGTTTGGCTGATTCAATACATCTGTTTTGTTCATGTGCCAGGTATTGTGGAGAAAGGCGAGGGGAAGGCAGGGGAGGCACAGAAGATTAGTGGAATTCAGACTCTGAATACTCTAGAGTAGATGTGGTTTATTGTTATTATTTGTTATTATTTATAGGTAAAGAAACAAAGCACTGTGCTTGGGCTTTGGAGTGTTGGTACACTCTCACTCTTGGCCAACCCCTTTGTTTTTTTTTTTTATTTTTATTTTTTTTATTTTTTTATTTTTTTATTTTTTATTTATTTTTTTTTTAAATTTTATTTTGTCGATATACATTGTAGCTGATTATTGCTCCCCATCACCAAAACCTCCCTCCCTTCTCCCTCCCCCCCAACAATGTCCTTTCTGTTTGCTTGTTGTGTCAACTTCAAATAATTGTGGTTGTTATATCTTCTTCCCCCCCCCCCGGTTTGTGTGTGTGTGTGTGTATGAGTGTGTGTGAATTTATATATTAATTTTTAGCTCCCTCCAATAAGTGAGAACATGTGGTATTTCTCTTTCTGTGCCTGACTTGTTTCACTTAATATAATTCTCTCAAGGTCCATCCATGTTGTTGCAAATGGCAGTATTTCATTCGTTTTTATAGCTGAGTAGTATTCCATTGTGTAGATGTACCACATTTTCCGTATCCACTCATCTGATGATGGGCATTTGGGCTGGTTCCAACTCTTGGCTATTGTAAAGAGTGCTGCGATGAACATTGGGGAACAGGTATACCTTCGACTTGATGATTTCCATTCCTCTGGGTATATTCCCAACAGTGGGATGGCTGGGTCGTATGGTAGATCTATTTGCAATTGTTTGAGGAACCTCCATACCATTTTCCATAGAGGCTGCACCATTTTGCAGTCCCACCAACAATGTATGAGAGTTCCTTTTTCTCCGCAGCCTCGCCAGCATTTATCGTTCATAGTCTTTTGGATTTTAGCCATCCTAACTGGGGTTAGATGGTATCTCAGTGTGGTTTTGATTTGCATTTCCCGGATGCTGAGTGATGTTGAGCATTTTTTCATATGTCTGTTGGCCATTTGGATATCTTCCTTAGAGAAATGCCTACTTAGCTCTTTTGCCCATTTTTTAATTGGGTTGCTTGTTTTCTTCTTGTAAAGTTGTTTGAGTTCCTTATATATTCTGGATATTAATCCTTTGTCAGATGTATATTTTGCAAATATTTTCTCCCACTCTGTTGGTTGTCTTTTAACTCTTTTAATTGTTTCTTTTGCTGTGCAGAAGCTTTTTAGTTTGATATAATCCCATTTGTTTATTTTTCCTTTGGTTGCCCGTGCTTTTGGGGTCGTATTCATGAAGTCTGTGCCCAGTCCTATTTCCTGAAGTGTTTCTCCTATGTTTTCTTTAAGAAGTTTTATTGTCTCAGGGTGTATATTTAAATCCTTAATCCATTTTGAGTTGATTTTAGTATACGGTGAGAGGTATGGATCTAGTTTCATTCTCCTGCATATCGATATCCAGTTATCCCAGCACCACTTGCTGAAGAGGCAGTCCCTTCCCCAGTGAATAGGCTTGGTGCCTTTGTCAAAGATCAGATGGCAGTAAGTGTGTGGGTTGATTTCTGGATTCTCTATTCTATTCCATTGGTCAGTGTGTCTGTTTTTATGCCAGTACCATACTGTTTTGGTTATTATAGCTTTGTAGTATAGCTTAAACTCAGGTAGTGTTATGCCTCCAGCTTTATTTTTTTTGCTGAGCATTGCTTTGGCTATTCGTGGTCTTTTATTGTTCCATATAAATGTCTGAATAGTTTTTTCCATTTCTGAGAAAAATGTCTTTGGAATTTTGATGGGGATTGCATTGAATTTGTATATCACTTTGGGTAGTATGGACATTTTCACTATGTTGATTCTTCCAATCCAAGAGCATGGAATATCTTTCCATCTTCTTGTATCCTCTCTAATTTCTCTCAGCAGTGGTTTGTAGTTCTCATTATAGAGATTTTTCACCTCCTTGGTTAACTCAATTCCTAAGTATTTTATTTTTTTGATGGCTATTGTAAATGGGCAGGCTTTCTTGATTTCTCCTTCTGCATGTTCACTATTGGAGAAAAGAAATGCTACTGATTTTTGTGTGTTGATTTTGTATCCTGCTACTGTGCTGAAATCATTTATCAATTCCAACAGTTTTTTTGTAGAGGTTTTAGGCTGTTCGATATATAGGATCATGTCATCTGCAAACAGGGACAGTTTGACTTCATCTTTTCCAATCTGGATGCCCTTTATTTCCTTCTCTTCTCTGATTGCTCTGGCTAGTACTTCCAACACTATGTTGAATAGGAGTGGTGAGAGTGGGCATCCTTGTCTAGTGCCTGTTCTTAAAGGAAAAGCTTTCAGCTTTTCCCCATTCAGGATGATATTGGCAGTGGGTTTGGCATATATGGCTTTAATTATGTTGAGATACTTTCCCTCTATACCTAACTTATAGAGGGTCTTTGTCATGAATGAGTGCTGAATTTTATCAAATGCTTTTTCAGCATCTATAGAGATGATCATATGGTCCTTGTGTTTGAGTTTATTAATATGGTGTATCACATTTATTGATTTGCGTATGTTGAACCAACCTTGCATCCCTGGGATGAATCCCACTTGATCGTGATGAATAATTTTTCGTATGTGTTGCTGTATTCTGTTTGCTAGTATTTTAGTGAGGATTTTTGCATCTATATTCATCAAGGATATCGGCCTGTAGTTTTCTTTTTTGGTTATATCTTTACCTGGTTTTGGTATCAGGATGATGTTTGCTTCATAGAATGAGTTTGGGAGATTTGCGTCCGTTTCAATCTTTTGGAATAGTTTGTAAAGAATCGGTGTCAATTCCTCTTTGAATGTTTGGTAAAATTCTGCTGTGAATCCATCTGGTCCTGGGCTTTTCTTTGTTGGGAGCCTTCTGATAACAGCTTCAATCTCCTTTATTGTTATTGGTCTGTTCAAATTTTCTACGTCTTCACGGTTCAGTTTTGGGAGCTTGTGTGTGTCCAGAAATTTATCCATTTCCTCCAGATTTTCAAATTTGTTGGCATATAGTTGTTTGTAGTAGTCTCGAATGATTCCTTGTATTTCAGATGAATCAGTTGTAATATCACCTTTTTCATTTCTAATTTTTGTTATTTGAGTCTTCTCTCTTCTTTTTTTTGTTAGCCATGCTAATGGTTTGTCAATTTTATTTATCTTTTCAAAAAACCAACTTTTTGATTCGTTGATCTTTTGAATTGTTTTTTGGTTTTCAATTTCATTCAGTTCTGCTCTGATCTTAATGATTTCTTTCCGTCTGCTAACTTTAGGATTGGATTGTTCTTGTTTTTCTAGTTCTTTAAGGTGAAGTGTTAGGTTGTTGACTTGCCATCTTTCCATTCTTCTGAAGTGAGCATTTAATGCAATAAATTTTCCCCTCAATACTGCTTTTGCAGTATCCCACAGGTTTTGGTATGATGTATCATTGTTTTCATTAGTTTCAATAAACTTTTTGATTTCCTGCTTGATTTCTTCTTGGACCCATATGTCATTAAGTAGAATGCTGTTTAATTTCCATGTGTTTGTATAGTTTCCAGAGTTTTGTTTGTTATTAATTTCTAGTTTTAATCCATTGTGGTCTGAGAAGATACATGGGATAATTCCAATTTTTTTGAATTCATTGAGACTTGATTTGTGACCTAATATGTGATCTATCCTGGAGAATGATCCATGTGCTGATGAGAAGAATGAATATTCTGAGGTTGTTGGGTGGAATGTTCTGTAGATATCTGCCAATTCCAATTGGTCTAGAGTCTTGTTTAGATCTTGTGTTTCTCTACTGATTCTTTGCCTACATGATATGTCTAATATTGACAGTGGGGTGTTCAGGTCCCCTGCTATTATGGTATTAGTGTCTATTTCCTTCTTGAGGTCTAATAGAGTTTGTTTTATAAATCTGGCTGCTCCAACATTGGGTGCGTACATATTTATGATTGTTATGTCTTCTTGATGGATCAGTCCTTTTATCATTAAGTAGTGTCCCTCATTGTCTCTTTTTATGGTTTTTAGTTTAAAGTCTATTTTGTCAGATATAAGAATAGCCACTCCAGCTCGTTTTTCTTTTCTGTTTGCATGGTAAATCTTTTTCCATCCTTTCACTCTTAGTCTGTGTGAATCTTTATGGGTGAGGTGGGTCTCTTGTAGGCAGCATATAGTTGGGTCCTCCTTTTTGATCCAGTCAGCCAGTCTGTGTCTTTTAATTGGGGAATTTAAGCCTTTAACATTAAGAGTTGTTATTGAAAGGTGTTGATTTATTCCTAGCATTTTATTGGTTGTTTGGTTGTCTTAAGTGTCTTTTGTTCCTTGCTTTCTGATTTACTGTTTGTTTTCTTTGTTTGTTGGTTCCTTAGGTTGTAGATAGTGTTTTTGTTAGCTTGTTTTCTCTTCATGAATGCCATTTTTATTGTACTAGCGGGTTTAGATTTTTCTTGGGTTTTTATGGCAGTGGTAGTTATTTTTCAGGAACCAAACCCAGTACTCCCTTGAGGATTTCTTGTAAGGGTGGTCTTGTGGTAGTGAACTCCCGCAGTTTTTGTTTGTCTGAGAAATATACTATTTGCCCCTCATTTCGGAAGGATAGCCTTGCAGGGTAGAGTATTCTTGGCTGGCAATCTTTGTCTTTTAGTATTTTGAATATATCATCCCATTCCTTTCTAGCTTTTAGCGTTTGTGATGAAAAGTCTGATGTTAGCCTGATTGGGGCTCCCTTATAGGTGATTTGACGCTTCTCTCTTTCAGCTTTTAAGATTCTCTCTTTGTCTCTGAGTTTTGCCAATTTGACTATGACATGTCTTGGAGAAGGCCTTTTTGGGTTGAATACGTTTGGAGATCGTTGAGCGTCCTGGATCTGAAGATCTGTGATTTTTCCTATACCTGGGAAGTTTTCTGCCACTATTTTGTTGAATATGTTTTCAATGGAATCTCCATTTTCCTCCCCTTCTGGAATACCCATGACTCGGATATTTGAGCGCTTGAGGTTGTCTGATATCTCTCTCAGATTTTCTTCCATGTCCTTGATTCTTTTTTCTTTCTTTTTGTCTGCTTGTGTTATTTCAAACAGCCCATCTTCAAGGTCAGAGGTTCTCTCTTCAACTTCGACAAGCCTGCTGGTTAAACTCTCTGTTGTGTTTTTTATTTCGCTGAACAACTTCTTCAGTTCAGCAAGTTCTGCTACATATTTTTTCAGGACATTGATTTCCTTGTATATTTCCTCTTTCAGATCCTGTATACTTTTCCTCATTTCATCATGATGTCTAGCTGAGTTTTCTTGTATCTCATTTAGTTTCCTTAGAATTATCACTCGAAATTCCTTGTCAGTTATTTCAAGGGCTTTTTGTTCTATAGGATCTAGACTATGAGATTTATTAACTTTTGGTGGTGTACTTTCTTGATTTTTTGTATTTCTGGTGTCTTTTTTTTGGTGTTTATTCATTGTGGCAGGGGGTTTCACAGTCCACCGGTTTGAGACTAATGACTAACTAGGATGTTGCTGTGGTTGCCAATTTGGTATGGCTCCCGCCGTGACTGCTCAGTTGGCCTCTAGTGTCTTGTGTGTGTGGTTGTCTCGGGTCTTGGGCTTCTCCGGGGATCCACCTTTCTGGTCAGCTTGTACTCTGCTGGGCTGGTGGATCACGTACCACAGGGTGTGTGATCTCTGTTGAGCTTTCACTTTCTGTACAGGACTTCTCCCCGTTCCGTGTGCTCTGGCCCAGGCTGTTAGATCGCGCAGTGGCAACCGCACCGGGTGTGTGGTTTCTGTCGGGTCTCCGCCTCCCTGGCCGCACGTCTCCCCCCTCTGTGCACACTGTGCTGGGCTGGGGTGTGTCTTCTGCACCCCTCGTCTATCAGCTGGGCCTTCAAGACCCTGCTCAGCACCGCCTCGCCCAGGAAGTCTACCAGGTTTCTGCTAGGCACAGACGACCGGTCTCTCTGGGTGCCTTTGTAGCACTGTGTAGATCTTTCTCGGGTCTTGTTCACCTTTGTATCCCCCCGGTATAAACCGAGTCTAGTGCCCGCCTGCAGCCTGCTCTCCGGCAGGTTCAAGCGGACCTGGGAACTCTCCTACCACACTATTCACAACCAGAAATTCGTTAGGCTTTTTTCCAAACTGGTGGTCGCAGAGATGGTATCTGCCTCCCAGTAACAGGAAGTTTACCGGGGCCGGAGTCCAGGGTGTGGTGGAGCGACAGTTGGCCCGCCCGTACTTCCTAGCCCTCCCAACACTGGTCGGGACGCCCCACACCCCCAGCCCCGCCAGAGAACCGCGGAGGGAGTGGTAGAGGAGGCCGGCCGCAGGGTCCGGAAAACCCTGCGCCAGGCCAAGCAAATGGGCTCAGTGATGGCCGAGCAGGGCGGAGCTGCCCGCACCTGGGAAAATGGAGGCAGCACCGGGGCAGTGAGTGGCCTGGTGGTGCAGGCGGGAGCCACGTGGGCATCCACCCCCCGAACAGAGCTGTGCCAGGGATCACTCACAGTGCTGTGCCAGGTCGGGCGCTCGCTCTGTCTCTGGTTTGTTGCCTTCCGTGTTCTCGGCGCTGCCGCCTCGGGCTGTTCAGTCGCGGCGCCGCTCGGGCGCTCCCAGGAATCTTATTTAATGCCGGCCTGAAACCTCGAATACTGAATAGGGCAGCTGGCCGCCTTCAGTGCGGCCCCAGCCTCCGGGATCCTGGCTGCATCCACAGCAGCCCTGGCGCCGTGTTCCCTGTTTCAAGACTCACTTTTGCAGCTAAGAATCAGTTCTTTTCCTGCTCCACACTTCAAAGCTGTTGCCTGTAAATGAGGCAGCCTCTCCTGCCGGGGGCAAAGTGGCGTTGAGCCCCCACGACCGGCCAGCAGCAGCAGTCCTCCCTTAAGAGATGGCCAGAGGAAGGTCCACAAGTTTCCTGGCTGCCTGAGGCCCAGTGGCCACCTTTTCCACCTCAGCTACTCCGCGCCAGCCGCCGCAGCCGCCACCATCTTCAAACTCCACCCATCCATACTTTTAAAGTATGGTAGGTATTAGCTCCACCATTAATTTTATTATGCATTGTGTTAATGAAGAAGTACATATTACTATATTACTCCCTTAAAATATTCTGATAATTTATTGAAATATTAGTTTCTTCTGTTCCATGAACTGAATTGTTTTCCCCCAAATTCATACATTGAACTCCTGACCCATAATAAGACTGTATTTGGAGATAAGGTCTATAAGGAGGTAATTAAATTAAATGAGGTCATAAGGATGTGGCCCTGATCCTATAAGACTAGTGTACTCATTAGAAGAGGGAGCTTTCTCTCTCTCTCCCCCCATGCTCACATGAAGAACAGGTCACGTGACCACACAGTGAGATGGCAGCCACCTACAAGCCAAGAAATGAATGAAACCTACCTGGTGGCACCCTGATGGTGAACTCCCCAGGCTCCAAAACTGTGAGAAATAAATTTCTGTTTTTTAAGCTATCCAGTCTGTGGTATTTTGTTATGGTAGCTCTAGCAGACTGAGATATTCTTTAATCCTTGCATCTTCTTTTATATATTTAGAAATACTATTCTACAAAGTACGATAGGCTTCATGAGATTGCCAAAAAGCCTGATAACATTTTAAAAAGTTAAGAAATCCTAATCTAGAGCAACAGAATCATGGAAGATTACTACTTTTAATAGTAATATTATTAGTAATAATTTAATAGTAATATTAATAATATTACTAATAATAATTTATTAGTAATAATTTAATAGTAATATTATTAGTAATATAATAGTATATATATATGCCCTTCCATTCTCTCTGTTTTCCTTAAAGACTTGCTGCTATGGACTGAATGTTTGTGCTCCCCCTACCCCTGCCAATTCACTTGTTGAAACCTAATCCCCAATGTGATGATACTAGGGGTGGGACCTTTGGGAGATAATTAGTTCATGAGGGTGGAGCCCTCATGGATAGGATTAGTGCCCTTATAAAAGATGCCCTAGAGAGTTCTCTCCATATTTTTTTCCATATTAGGACACAACAAGAAGACTTCTGCCTATGAACCAAGAAGCAGGCCATCACCAAGCACCAAATCTGCTAGTGCCTTGATTTTAGACTCTCCAACCTCCAGAACTGTGAGATATAAGTGTTTGCTGTTTAAGCCACATGGACTATGGTATTTTTGTTATAACAGCCCTAACAGACTAAGACATTTGCCTAATTCTAATTGTTACTATTCATTCAGTGTAGTAGACAGAAATATTTTAAAATCATGGCCCTTAAGAATCCAGCTTTGTTGGGTTTTTTGCAAGAAAATTGACCCAGGAAAATATGGCTGCCAGGGTCTTCTTGCATTTGGATGGCTACTCTGAGCAAAACTATTTTGGAACACAGGGATAAATGATGAAAACCCCAAGCTCATGGAGCACAGAATCTGTGATGAAATGTAAGTCTGTGAAAAATAATTACAAATCAGAATGATGAACACTTCAACACTTTTCAAACTTAATTCATATACTCCTATGCTGACCCTACAGTCCATATGTATGAATGTATTTCTTATATTTCTTCTTGCCTGCTCTTACCCATTGTTTCTGCAATTCCCTCTTCCCATACTCCTTAGGTTTGCAGGAAAGACTGCGGCCATTAAGGTCTTAGGCATACTTCAGATCTCAATTTGTATGTGATAAGGCAAATCAATAGAGTACAGTACATATGTGGGAAAGAAAGACTTAGTACCTCATAATTCTACTTAAATGTCTTATATTCTTCCATGAAGTTCTCTGTAATATCTAGATAGTGATTTTAATAAGCACTAAGATCACAGAGTATTTTTTCTTCCATAACGTATAATAGTGAATGCATTCTGCCCTGTAAAACTGCCTCTTGGTGGAGATTTTTGTTTTCTTCTCTACTTCATTGTTGGCTCCTTAAGGGCTGGATATGTGAATTTTTATCCCATATTTTCCATTTCTAAGAACAGTGCTTAAGTTGCCTCTTAATAATATTATTGGATGAGTAAATAACTCAATATTGTTAGAAAAAAGCTGCAAGTCAATCACTTTAAGATAACTGACAAAATGCTCATTTCTAAGCACAGCTGTTTAATTGATCAGTTTCAAAATGTGGCTAAAATCAGTTTCCTGTGATGATCCTTGCATTGATAATTCCTTTCCATTTAATTAGAATAAGAACTTCTTAATTGCTCTTGTTATGCTTATCAATCATGTTACCACAAAGTAAAACGTGTGATGAATATAAAGTTCTATCATCCATGTAGTTTCAAAGGTGTTTTTTATATGCATCTGGTTGCTTACAAAGAACAGCTTAGAGATAGAGGCAATTTTTTTTTAAAATAGGCCATTCTATCATTTTTTAAATGCCAGCTGAAAGATAATTTCATCACTTTCTCACTCACATAAAGAGAGAAAATTTTATTATTTTGGGGAAATACTAGCTGAAGTAAATCTGAGGAGTCATATTAATTAGTAAAAGCTAGGTTGTGCTGCAGTAACAAACTACCCCATATATCTGTGGATTAGTGCAATAGCTTATTTTTTGCTTACTCTTCATATCCATCCTAGGTTCCATCAGAATTCTTGATGAACAAGGCTACATTTCTATATGTGTCACTATAGTAATTGTGGCAGGAGAAGGGAACATAGAAATTTCCTCACTGGTTCTTAAAACTATCATTCAGAAATAAAGCATTTCTCCACACATGCCATTGGCCAAAGAAATTATATATTAATGCATAACTTCAACATTAGTGGAGAGTTGCAATATTACCATCAGCCTAAACAGAGGAAAACAAGAACATTTGTAAAAAAAATCCTCTAGAAAATAGAGTTAGTTTTAGTTTTGGGGGATTTTTTTTAAACCTTTTCTTGTTCTCCCATTTTACCTTGCTGATTAAACCTACAGAGCAGACTAGGGTTTTACTGAGACAATATAATGCTTATATGGTAGACTGCATAAGAAAATTAATCATTGAGGTACTAAAGCAGACGTTCATTCTGCTCATAATTTAAAATGCCAGTTCTTAAATTTTGTTTTTAAAAATTTGTTCAAGACAAACATTAAAAAGAATTTTAAGAAAAACGTGGTGTATACTATTACTAACTATTATTTTATTAAAAGGCCTCATTATGCTGATAAAGACAGATTGATGAAATATTAGATTACTTTGTAACATGTGGAGACAAAGCTCTCTCTTGCAACTCCTCATAATGAAGACTTGGTTGCCCACCCATATAACCATTTGCACTTCGTTCCTCACTGACAAAACTCTAATTTTATTTAGATGTGTATGTGGAGAAGAAAAGTTTCTCAGTCTTCCCCAGCTACATTTGGTCATCTAATTAAAATTTAGCATTGGAGAGCAGAAATAAATGAAACAGAGACACAAAAAATAATACAAAAGATCAAGAAACAACAAGTTGTTTTTTCAAAAAGATAAATAAAATCAACAAACCATGAGCTAGATTACCAAAGCAAAAGAAGTAGAAGACCCAAATAACACAAATTAGAAATGAAAAGGGAGACATTACAACCAATATAACAGAAATACAAAGAATCATTAGAGAGTATTGTAAACAAATGTATACTAACAAATATGAAAACCTAGAGGAAATGTATAACAGAAAGTACCCAGACAGAACCCAGAAGAAATAGAAAACCTGAACAGACCAATTGCCTGCAATAAGATTGAAGCAGTAATCAGCAATCATACAACAACAACAACAACAACAAAAGCCTAGGACTGGACGGCTTTACACCCAAATTTTATCACACCTTTAAAGAGGAATTAATACCAATTCTCCTCAAACTATTCCAAAAAAATTAAAACACAAGCCTTTCTCCCAAACTCATTCTATGAGGCCAGCATCACTCTGACACCAAAACCAAAGAAATATACAACAAAAAAAGAAAATTACAGGCCAATATCCTTGATGAAGCAAAAATCCTCAACAAAAAACTAGCAATCATATTAAAGCAACACATCAATTATACACTACAATCAAGAGGGATTCATTCCAGGCATGCAAGTATGGTTCAATATAAGAAAGTCAATAAATGTGATACACCATATCAACAAAACCAAGGACGAAAAACATATGATTATCTCAATAGATGCAGAAAAAGCATTCAACAGTATTAAACATATCTTCATGATAAGGACTCTCAGCAAATCAGATATAGAAGTAAATGATCTTGACACAATAAAAACCATATATGACAAACCAACCACCAATATTATCCTGGTATTGATATTAAGAGCAGGAACAGGACAAGGATGCTCACTGTCACTATTCATATTTAACATAGTATTATGTACTAGCCAGGGCAATAAGGCAAGACAAAGAAATAAAGGGCATCTGAATTGGAAAACATGAAGCCAAACTGTCCCTGTTTGCAGATGACATGATCTCATATATAGAAAAACCTAAAGACTCTAACAGAGCTGATTAATATTTCCAGTTATGTTGCAGGACACAAAATCAACTCCCCGAAAGCAGTAGTGTTTTATACTACAATAACAAACCAGCAGAAAAAGAAATCAAGAAAGCAAGCCCATTTACAATGGTTGTCAAGAAAGTAAAACACCTGGAAATCAAACTAACCAAGGAGGTGAAAGATCTCTACAATGAAAACTACAAAAACCTATTGAAAGAAATTAAAGAGGCCCCACAAAAGGTGGAAAGACATACCGTGCTCTTGGATGGAAAGAATTAACATTGTGAAAATGTCCATACTATCCAAAGCAATCGACAGATTCAGTGCAATCCCCATCAAAAAACTAATGACATTTTTCACAGAAATAGAAAAAAACAATCCTAATATTCATATGGAACAACAAAAGACCCCAAATAGACAAAGCAATCCTAGGGAAAAAAAAAAATAAAGCCTGAGACATAATATTGTCAGTCTTCAAATTATATTACAAAGCTATTGTAAAAAACTGCATGGTACTGCCATAAAAACAAACACTCAGATCAATGGAACAGAGTAGAAAACCTGGTAATCTACCGACATACTTAAAGCCAACTGATCCTGAACAAAGGCAACAAGAAGATATCTTGGGGAAAAGACTGCCTCTTCAATAAACAGTGCTGGGAAAATTGGACATCCATATGTAGAAGAAATGAAACTGGACCTGTACCTCTCATCATATTGCAAAACCAACTAAAAAATGGATTAAAGACTTAAATATAAGACATGAAATTATAGAATTGCTAATAGAAAGCATAGGGGAAACACTCCAGGACTGGGTGAAAACTTTATGAAGAAGACCTCAAAAGCACAAGCAACAAAAGAAAAAATAAACAAGTTGGATTATATGAAACTAAAAAGCTTCTGTTCAGTTAAGGAAACAATCAATAGAGTGGAAAGACAACCTATGATATGGGAGAACATATCTGCAAACTATATATCCAACAAGGGATTAATATCCAGAATATATAAGGAACTGAAAAAATTACAAAATTTAAAAAAATCCAATTAAAAATGGGCAAGGGAGTTCAATAGATATTTTTCAGAAGAAGACATACAAATGGCCAATAGGTATATGAAAAAATGCTAAACCTCTCTAATCATCAGAGAAATGCAGATTAAAACCACACTGAGATAGCACCTCACCCACTTAGCCTGGCTATAATGAAAAAAGACAGAGCATAACAAATGCTGGTCCTTGCCAGCATGGAGAGAGGAAAATGTTCCTATACTTTTGGTGGGATTGTAATTAGTACAGCCATGATGGAAAACAGTATGGAGGTTCCTCAAACAACTACAGATAGAACTACCATATGATCCAGCAATACCGCTATTGGGTATATATAAAAAGGAATGGAAATAGTCATGTTAAAGGGACACCTACACTTTCATGTTCATTGCAGCTCAAATTACAATAGCCAAACTATGGAACCAACCTAAATGTCCATTGATGGATGACTGGAAAAGGAAAATGTGGTGTATATACTCAATGGAATACTTCTCAGCCATAAAAAAATAATGAAATTCTGCCATTTGCAGCAACATGGATGAGCTTGAAGGAAATTATGTTAAGTGAAACAAGCCAGACACAGAAAGAGAAATACCACGTCTTCACTCATAAGTGGGTGCTAAGAAACAAAAAGAAAGAAAGCAAGAAAGCAAGCAAGAAGGAAGGAAGGAAGGAAGGAAGGAAGGAAGGAAGGAAGGAAGGAAGAAAAGACCACAATGATATGCTGAACTTTCAAAAGGAGAGAACAAACCTAAGGATACCAGAGATGTGGGGGGAGGGAGAGACGGGGATTGGAGAATGATTGGTCTGGTAAGGGGCATAAAGAATAATTACAATTCATAATAATGAATATGCTAATAAAAATAAATAAATAAATTTAAACAAATAAAAAATAAAATTTTTCCAGTGGGCTACATGAAGAAGTTCTGTGTGGTATTTCTGGGTAGCTTGCCTAACAGAGAGAGGGTACACGCTTATCATTCTCTTTCTTCCTTTCTGCTGCTTAGAAAGTGGATTTGATTGTTGGAGTTCCAGATATTTTAGCTGATACTTGAGTAAGTGAACAGAAGACTTGCCAGCTACATGATCTGGAGCCTGGAGGTGTTATACAGCAAACAGCTGGAATCCCAGAAAAGGGAGCCACAGTAACTACTTGCAATAAATCTCTTTAGACTTGTTAGATAAACAGCCTTTAGGGTGATCTTAAGAGTATTTTAACTCAACTCAACTATTGATTTGGGGTCCAGCATTCAGCCCATGCCAGTCCCCAATGACAAACCAAAGATTTGTATAAACTGACCCGCCCTCTTCCTTGAGAACTTTGTGGCTTTTTCCTTTATAAATATTGCCCTTGCCTTTGAACTGGGAGACAATCTTCACCAAAGTACATAGGAGTAAAATCTCATTTTAACGAAATAGCTCTGAGTTATTCTTTGAGAGTTAATCTGCTGGAGCCTGACCGTTCTATGTTGGATTATGCCCTCCTTCACCCAACATTCAGTGTCTCAGAAACTTTTTTTATTGCTGCTGTTTTGTTTTGTTTTGTTTATCACAGTAAGGCTTGAGAAAGAACTAACAAAGTGCAGTATTATAAATAAAATGGAAGGAACTATGTGAGAACGAATGATCCAGAATGTTTGGGACCATGGTAGACACACTTAAGGTGTACTTCATGCAGAGTTGGTATTTGTTTTGGATGAGTACTTTCAAGGTTTCCTTTCTTGCCAAAATTAAATTCAAAATGCTTTTGTACTTGTTCATTCCATTTTGTTTTTGATTTGGGAAGCATACCATAAAAAATATGTCTTTACTTGTAGCTTTAGAGTTTATGGCTCCAATATTTGTATAACTTTGGATCTACTTGAACTCATTCCAGAGTACTATATTAAGGAAAACATGCTAAAATTTGAGACACAAAATTCCTATATTGCATTTCAAATTGTGAAAGTATATTAAATTTTGTTGTTCATTAAATTGATTGAATTTTGAGTTATTTATGCTCACAGAAACCTACAGCATTGCTTTGACATCTGACTTTAGTTTAATATGTGATACTATGAATTTTTCACCATTAATGTGAATAAATGATTTCAAGGCCATTCAGCCAAAATCTATAATTACAAAGTAGCCATTTAATCAAGAAGAAATAAGGGATTGAAAAGATAAAAATCCAGGAGAACTGTTTGTTGGCATGCTTTTTAGAAATACTAGCATTTCATATCTACAAATACATTAACATAAAATACCTACAATCCTCTTATTCTTATGGTATCTACAATGCTGCCCTACAGCTCAATGCACTAATTCATATTTTGTTGTTCACTAAAGCAAAGTCTGAAGGTAAGATTGTGAATGCCCTAGTTAAGCATGAAATTAGCATTCAATAAAACAAATGTATTGAGACAAAAATGGTTTCTTCTTTTACAACTTTTTCACAGAGCAACTATTAAAGAAATCAAACATCTTTTAATAGATGAAATACTTATAATCTCCCGAAGTACTGACTTAAATACAATTCACTTTTGGAAAATAAACTATACTTATTTAAATCTTAGTAAGATCTATACAAGCACTTTAATGGTTTTGGATGACTTTAACATGGGGAATTCCCATTATCAAAATTGCCAAATGCTTTCCTCCTGATAAGTTTTTGTATCTAAAACACAACACTGATGCTGTCAAGCATTACACAGAGATGAACAAAGGTGTAAAATAAACTAACAACATAATAGTAATGAACAATATATGCATGCATTTAATTAATAGAGACCTACATTATTTTCTTTCTGCCTGACTTTCTTTAAACTTGGTAAATTGTTTTTACATTATACTATATTATGCAACACTATAATTTACTTTAAATAGCTATTCTATTGTTTAAAAAAGATGAGAAATATAAAACAATCTAACTTTTAAAAATTCTACTTCTCTATTCAGAAGTCAATGCTCCTTTCTAAAGTAAATACAGACTTCATAAAGTAGGTGGAATACAGTTAAAAACAGTCAATTCTCATTATCCGTAAATCCTGTATTTGCAAATTTGCGTACTCACCAAAATTTATTTATAATCTCCAAATCAATACTCCTGGTGCTTTCAAAGTGTTCAGAAGCATGTGCAGAGTGCCAAAAAGTTCTAGTCACTGGTTGTACCAATTCTCAGCTGAGGTCAAACAAGGTACCCTGGGTCTTCCTATTTCAGTTCTTTTACAGAGATGAGGAGAGGATAGTGATGGTAGGGGCAGTGCAGTGTAGTGCAAAAAACTCCTGCTCTGAGGTCAGGTGAACAGGATTTGAATCCCTTCTCTGACACCTGTTAGTGGGATGGCCTCAGGCAAGTCATTTAACACTTCTGAACCTCATATCTTTTTGTAAAATAAAGAAGATAGAATCTATCATGATGGGTTGTTTTAGGGCTTATGATTATAATCTACATGGTTATATATATCTCTCCTAAGAGCGACAGTTCAGTATTCACTAATTAAACGTTTGTGGAATTTTATAGGGCATAACTACAATAAATAATAAAAATCCACTGTACTTAATCAAGTGCATATTTATTCAATTTTTATGCATATGAAACTAGTAACACTTAAACATATATTTGAATGAGTGTGAATAATGCAAATTAAACATTTTTAATAAATGATAACTAGGAGAGTACTTCAAAAAGCTAGCAGAATGGTAAAATTGGAAGATAATATGAACTTTTCCATGAACTTTTTGAAGTACCCTTGTATTGTGTAATTATATAACAAGTTTCTTTGAGTACCAATTTCTCAAAACTTTACCTCAGATACTTATGAGTATAAAATATATACACATTTACCCATCTTCTCTGTATTGTCCAGATCCAGTTAATTGTGATGGTAAAGAGACAAATGTTGAGGATTCCACCAAAATGACACTGAAATAAATCAAGAAAAAGTTATTTCCAATTCTAATGCAACAAAATTCAGATGACCACAAAACATTCTTTTTTTTTTTTTTTTTTACTATTTTCCCTATCATTCATAAAATATAAGTAGAATCTGAATAAAATACAGTTTAAAAGGACTATGGGTTCTCACTTTGAAACTCAAAACATACAGACATACCTCCTTTTATTGCACCTTGCTTTACTGTGCTTCATAGATATTGTGTTTTTTAAAAAATTGAAGATTTGTGGCAACCCTGAATCAAGCAAGTCTATAGGCACCAATTTCCCAACCTTTTTAGCAATGAAGTATTTTTTTTAAATTAAGACATGTACATTGTGTTTTTAGACATCTATTTCCACACCTAACAGACTACAATATAGTATAAATATAACTTTCATATGCACTGGGAAACCAAAAAAAATAATGTGACTCTATTGTTATATTAATTTTACTGTGGGGGTCTGGAACTGAACCTGCAACATCTTTGAAATATGCCTGTATGTTAGAAAGAAGGGAAAGATCTAGAATGGAAATATATAAAATATATTATTTTATTGGAAAGGCAACACTGAATTCACATAGCAAGGAAATTTAGAACATTAATACCGCTCCAAATTATATTGCACAAACAAAGAGGAAATCACATACTGGTCTTAATGCATAGTCAGAACTGTAAACATTTCATAATTTCCAATCTTATTTCTAAAAAAGAGAAATGTTTCTTCCTAGAATGGACATAAGATGTGGGTAGCTGGTTAATCAGCACATTAATAATTATGCTATCTTCTGGAATCACACAGCAATGCAGTCCTCCCTACAGGATAATGTTCATTCATTCAAGAAACAGTTATAGCAATGTGTTGGTGTATTAGGTGTGGGATGAAGTTCTGGAAAACACAAACATGAGTATGTCATTCTTTATGCTTTAGGTTGCCCACATTGTAGGGTGAGGACAGTATAAAAATGATACTCTAGTGGTAAGTGAATTATGTCATGAAAAGTCATGTTGGAAATGCCTACTTATATCTCCAGAAGTGAATACAATCTGTATAATATATTTAAGAATGTATTATCTGAACTTAATTTGTCAAAAGAAACATTTTTTATTAGGTAACCATTATTACTGAGATCCCACAATATTATCTTTATAATAAAAAACAGATCAGAAATAAAAGTAATCAAATAGGTTTTAGTCCTGATAAAACACACACATATACAAACACACAAACACACACATAATTGTATAAACAAATTAAAATGCACCACCTTCATATATACTAATATTTTAATGCTAACATCAGATTCTATCCTTTGTTTTAAATTAAATTTTCTGATGCTGTTATATAAAAGTAGTAAGGAATTATATAAACATTAAATACCAAAATTTTTAAACAGACAAATTTAAGTGTAGTAAAATGTAAACTATGAATTTTGCAAGACAGGTGTCAGACTATAAGATTCACCTATATTATTATAAAGTTATAGTTAGGCTAATACACACAAAAAAATTCTCTCTAGAGTAATTTAAATTTAAAGTCATGCATTAAATTCTCAAAGTTCATAAAATTATGAGGCAAAAAATATAATGTTTCCTTATATTTCTACAAATCCAAAGTGAATCACTGCAGCAATTTATTTTGGTGATAATTTTGCTCTAGCTAAAAAACAGTCACAAGGATAATACAATGTGATGCACAAATAAAAAATCTAAGCCAAGATAATAAATATTAGATTTTTCATATATTGTATGTGTACCATTTTGAGGTAAAATAGCATTCCACACACTTCTGTCTGAAAAGTCCCTGCTTAAGTACAATGAACATTTTCCTTAAAATATATAGAAATATTCATTGTAAAAATGGAATACAAACTGCCTGTTAAAATGAAAAAAAAATCCTATTTGATGACTGCAGTTTCTAAATCAATGGTTCTCACACTTGAATGTGCATAATCATCATCCATGGCGCTTGCTCAAATTGTAGATTTACAAGGTTCTATGTGAAGGAACCTCCATTTAAAACAAGTTCTCCAGATACTTTTGGTATAGTTTGTCCATGAATTAAACTTTAAGCAATGTTGACCTATAACAATACTGGTCTAACATTAATGTACAATCAAATCCTCTGGAGATGTTGTTTAATGCAGATTGTGACTCAGTTGGATTGGATTGGGCTTAGATTCTGTTTTCCTAACAAGCTCTCAGATGATGTCAATGATACTGATTCAAAAATTACACTTTGAGAAGCAAGAATTTAATCTGTAACAAAAAATATTTTTCAAATAGTATAACCAGACCACCAGGAAAAGGAAGGCAGAGAATGGCAGAGTTAGAAGGACCATAAATTTAACCTCTATTTAAGTAACAGAAACACTGGTAAAAGTTCTCAAAATTAACTGTTTTAGAACATTGGTAATTAAAAAGCAGCTTGCAACAATCTGAGTAGTATTCATTCATGAAAAACTGCCAAACTTTGGTAAGATCAGTAGAGTCTGTTGCATTGTAATTTGTATGTTGTAACTCCCATCCTCCTCCCAACAGCTCTGCAGTATCCTTGCAAACTAGCAGCCTTGCAGCCAAGGTAGTTGCAAAAACCTGCAGCTTGAAACCACAAGAGGGGATACTCTTAGATCGGACCCCTTCCAAAAAATTACCATACCTGAATATTGTTACTGTTTAACCTGTTTTGAAGCTCCCTGAAAAACTTCAGTTTGCAAGGTGTTGTCTTTATTTGGCCTGACAAGAAAAAACACCTACTCCCAGGATCTTTGTTGAAAATAATCAACAGCAATTGTTTGTGAGGTTTCTATAGCAGTTAGGTCAAACAAAAGCCTGACAAAAGATAAAAAGAAGATCTGGGGAACAAGATGCCCATGTGTCGTGTTAAGCTAGCTTGATGGATTTGTCAATATGCCAAAATTCTTCAGTCCTGTGAATGGGATACAACAGTGTGTCATCAAATAGAGAATATCAATAAAGAGTAGAAATGATACAAAAGAACCAATTATAAATTCCAAAGTTGAAAAGTACCATATCTGAAACAAAAAATTACTACAGGGGCTCAATGGTAGTTTTGAGCTGGCAAAAGAAAGAACCAGTGAATTTAAAAATATGTCAATTAGTATTATTGTTTTGAGAAACAGAAAAAGAAAAGAAGAAAATTGACAGAGCCTCAGGAACTTTAGAGACAATTTCAAGAATACCAACATAAACCTAATGGGGATCTTCAAAAGAAAAAAGTGTGTATTAGTCCGTTGCTGTCGCTTATAACACAATTCCTCAAACTGGATAATTTATAAAGAAACAATATTTATTGCTTACATTTTTGGAGGCTGGGAAGAAGTCCAAAGTCCATGGAACACATCTGGTAAAGGCCTTGATGGTGACAGTTACTCAGGGGTCTCACATGGCAGATGGCGGAGCACAGAGCTAATGCCTTGCTCCTTCCCCTTTTAAAGCCCTCAGAACTATTTCCATGGCCACCACTAAACTATAAACTTATTAATCCATTTACTAGGGCATGATCCTCATAATACAATCACCCCTTCAATGTCCTGCCTTTTAGTTACCATCATAGGATTTCCCATCCTCTTAACACTGTCAGAGTGGGGGTTAAGTTTCTAATACATGGACTTTGGGGAACACAATTCAATCCAAAGCAGAGTGAGAAAAAAGGTAGGAGGAGTATTTGAAGATAAAAAATATACAAACTTTAAAAATTTAATGAATAACATTAATTTACACATCCAAGAAGTGCAAAGAACTCTTTGCAGGATAAATTCAAGGTGATCCACACAGAAAATAATAGTTAAACTGTTGAAAGGTCAATATGTAGACACTCTTGTAAGCAGCAGGACAAAATTGACTCAAAACCGATAATGGATCCTCAATAAGATAAACAACTGACTTCCCATCTGAAACACTGGAGGACCGATAGCAATGGGATTATATATTCAGCGCATGGCAAGAAAAAGAGTGTTGTTGAAGAATAATGTATACAGAAAAACTTTTCTTTCAAAAATGAAGTAAAAATTAAGAAATTCCCCAATAAAAACTGAAGGAGTTCATTGCTAACATAACCAATGCACAAAAAATATTAAAGAAATTCCTTTAGCTAAAATAAAAAGACACTAGAAGTTAACTAAAAACCACAAGAAGAAATAAAAAGCACCAGCAAAAGTAACTAAGTGGCTAAATACATAAAACAAACAAACAAGCTATAAATGTATTCTCTTTGCACCTATTTTCATTCTTCTTTGTCATTGAAAAGAAACTAAGGCAAGACAATAAATATAAAAGTGTTTAAGGACTTATAATTCATAAAGATATAATTTGGAACAATAAAAAGGGGTTAGAAAAAGAGGAGATATATTGCAGCAAAGTTTTTAAATTATATTAAAGTTAAGTTGGTCTTAATATGAGCTACACTGTTTTAAATTAGGATGCTAATTGTAATCTTCAGGGAAACTATTAAAAATAATTAGGAAAACATAAAGTAATAGAAACAAAAAGAAATTAAAATGGTATACTAAAAATAACTATTTTAAAAAAATCAGGCAGTAATGGAGAAATAAATAAAGACATAACACATATAGAAAATAAATTTAAAAGTAGTATGCATAAATTCCAATATATCAGAGAGTACATTAAATGTAAATGTATTAAACACTCCAATCAAAAGTCAGTGATTGACAAAATGAATAAAAGAGACAGACATTGGATTCAAAGACACAAACAGATTGGGAGTATAAGATTTAAAAAGGCATACCATACAAATAGTAATGAAAAGAGAGCTGGAGTGGCTATACTAACAAGAGAAAAAATAGAATTTAAGACAAACATTGTTACAGCATGACATCATGAGAGCTCCATGGACTCACATCCCAGGGAAATGGGTGAAAATGATTAAAAAACAACTATTTAAACTCCTGGGAATGGTTCTAAGGGCATACAGCAAATGAAAAAAAATCTATTTGACAAAATCTACTAAAATACAGTAATAAAACCTGTAGTCTGTGGTATTTGAACCAAGAACTCTTCATTTCTCTGCCTTCCCAGCTCAGCAAAACAGAAATTTTACTTCAGACTGCTACTGCCAAGAACACAGGGTTCCCTCCTCCCCTGACTCCCATTTTGAGAGCTATCCTTTTGGGAGGGGTCGGATATCAGCATTTCACATTTTACTCCCAAGTATATTTTGCTGAGGCTAGGTTTTGGGCAAGTGCAGCTGGGAGGAGCTGAGGGGCTACCTTCTTCTACCGAACACCCACTCATGAGACAGAGGCTCTACCATGGGTGTGGCATTGCTGAGAATACTGGGGCCCCAATTGCTCTTGCCCTAGCTTGTAAGTTGGTGGTTTTATTCTGGCAGAAGCAAGCCAAAAAATCCCGATGTTATTTTCCCAATCCCACCCAGCACTCAGCAACTAAAATGAGAAGGTTTGCTCAAAGAAAAGTTCATGATTGTTCCTACCCTCAGACCCAGAACCATTGATCACATATTTTGCCTGGATAGAGAAGCAGGCCTTAAAATAGATAGCTCCTAATCTATTCCCAAAAGAACTTATTTCATCTTCAAAAATGTGTGGCAAAATTAGAGCCAAAGCATGCTCTTAAAAATAGTTCAGGTTATGGAGAAAGGCAATTGAGAGGAGATTGGTAGGTTCAATGAAGATACAAGTGAGACTGCAGGCTGGCTATTTTGGTAGAAAAAACACAGGGAAGAAACTGCTAGGAGGAGCCTTCTTGGAGTCATAACAAATCTCAAACACTGACTTAGATAACTGTTATTTCAAAGAAGCCTGAATTTGATTGAATTAGTCTGAAGAACAATTTATGCCCCCGCCCCCACAGGGTATTGGAATTAATGGAATTTAATATCTGGGTTTGGTCCAGGAGATAGTCAAAGGGAGCCCTGCTAAAACAACTCAAAACCACTGTCATCCTAGGGTGACTGTGGGCATATCCAAGGCTATGACCTTTGACAAGCAACATCAGAGGCTTTGCACTGTGGGTATAATTTTAGGTGGGGAGACAGACATCACTAAAATAACCCAGCCAGTCAGTCAAAAAGTAGAAGAGCAAATAACATTAACAAGCCTTGGAGAGATGGAAATAGTATGCAGAGTTGGTATAATATATTTTCTAAAATGTCCAGTCTTCTTTAAAATAAATATGAAACATGCAAATAAAGAAGAAAAGAAGCAAGCAACAGAAACTACCTGTTAGAATGACCTTGATTTCAGATTTAACAGATAACAAATTCAAACTAGCCACTACAAATATCTTCAAAGAACCAAAGGAAAGTATAATTTAAAAAGTAAAGGAAGGTATGATAACAACTTAGCATCAAAAGGAGAATATCAACAGAAAGATTGAAATTATAGAAAAGAACAAAATGGAAATTCTGGATTTGGAAAATGCCATAGTGGATATAAAAAATTCACTTGAAGGCTCAACAGTGATTTGAACTTTATGAAAAAAGAACTAGCAAACTTAAAGTTGGATGGATTATGCAATCTGAAGAACAGAGATGAAAAATGAAGTAAAATAAACAGACTCTAACACATATATGGTAGGTACACCATTAAGTGCAAGAACATGTGGGTAATAAAATTATCTGAAGGCGAGGAGAGAAAGAAAGGAAGAGGAAAAATGTTCAAAACATTAGGTGGGTGACAGCAAAACTGGATCAGGCTATAGAAAAAAATATTTCAGATAGGAATATGAATCTACAGAAACAGATAGAAATTAAAAATGATAAATTGGAAGGCTAATATAACAAAAACTATAAATGTCTATGTGCTGTCTGGTATAGTAATTGTAACTTGCCCAAACTTCACACGTTGAGGTCCTAATCCCCAAGATCTCAGAATTTAACTATATTTAGAGATTGAGCCTTAAAATAAATAAGTTAAAATGAGGCCCTCAGAATGAGTCCTTATCCAATCCAACTAGTGTCCTTACAAGAAAAGAAAGTTTGGACACACAAAGAGACACTGAGGATACACACACAGAGAAGAAAAGTCCATGTGAGGACACAGCAAGAAGAAAGCCATTTGAGAGTCAAGCAGAGAAGCCTCAGAGGAAACCAAACCTGAAAACCCCTTGATCCTGAGCTTCTAGCCTCCAGAACTGCGAGAATATAAATTTCTATGGTTTAAGCCACCTGGTCTGTGGTATTTTGCTATGGCATCCCTAGCAAACTTAGAAATTTTTGCTTCCAGTCAAGATGGCAGAATAGATAGTCCCCAGCATCACTTTCTCCTGCAAATCAACTAATTTACAACTAGTTGTTAAAAGCAACAACTGCCAAGCTGGGGCCACTAGAGCTCAAGGGAAGAGGAGGAGAGACCTATGGAGTGCATGAAGGTAGGAGAAGCCATGATGAGAGAAAGAAAAGACCACTTCCACCATTTTGAACCCCGGCTGCTTCCAAGCTGGAGCTGCTGAGCACAAGAAGAACATGAAGAAAGAGATGGCAAAAGCTGCAGCTATGCCCTTCGGTGAAGTTGTTTAGAGGCAGCAGGGGAGAAGAGGGCCTTGGTGGCCCCCAGACCACCAATACCACTAAGACGGTTCCTGTGGACCCACACAGGAGCAAGGAGCTACAGACAACTGAAAAAAGGAGCCACTCAGAAGCCAATGAGTCATCACAAAGTACCTGCACATGGCCCATAGTATGGGAAGTGTTTGGTGTGTGGGCAATGGGGGAGATGGGATACTGGGGGAACATTGGGCACAGCATGAACAGCTGATCTTCCCTCTAGTCAGCACAGGCCCCCTCAGTAGAGACTGGTCAGGAATATAGAAATGAAGGAGGTGTAGTTTGCTGAAAAGACTCAGGCCCAGACCAGAGTTTCCATATAACCCAAGTGTACCGGACCTCAGAAAACCTGGAAGTGCCTACGAGGTCAACAATTAAAACCTGAGCTACACAAAAAGCCTTCCCCAGGGAATCAGCAGCAAAGCATCAATTTAGCTCAACCACAGGGCTCAAGTGCTGGTTCCCTTAGGATGTTCCCCCATTTTAGAAGTAACCAAAGGACAGCAAATTAGTTCCAGTGCAGAGTTTAAGTGGTGGGAATGGTGAATAATCCATCACGGAACTGAAAGAAAAAACAAAATACCCACACATCAGAGACACCCCAGGCTACTGAGCCAGAGTGTGGGGGGCCGAGGGCCTCAGTCATGCCCCCACAATATCCACAACCAAGCCACCACAGGAAGCACCCCAGGCTCCTGAGCCAGAGTGATGGGGGACAAGGGCCTCAGCCACACCCTCCCAACATCTCCAGCCAGCACAGTGATGACCACTGAGCCACCATAGGAATGGCCCCGAGCTCCCAAGCTGAAGCAGTTGGGGGCAAGGACTTCAGCCACTCCCCCCTGATATTTGCATCCAGCCCTGAAACAACCGAGCCACCACTGAAAGCCCCCTGGTCTCCTCTGCTGGAATGCAGGGGGTGCCATGGGCCTTGACCATTCTCTCCCTCCCTTTTCCTCTTCCCACTCTATTTCCCTCCCCCATTCCTTCTCCCCCTACCCCCTATTATTATGTTAATAATAATATTAATAAATTTTAAAAATAAATTAAAAAAACTAATACACTTTCTTCTTTTAGCTTTCTTAAAATACAAATTACATAAAATAATAATTATAGCAATGTACTGTTGTGTTTGTGACATTAGATATAATATGTTTGACAATAATACCCAAAAAAGATGGAAAAGGAGATGAATCATATAAGAGTAACACTTTGTGAATCTCACTGGAATTAATTTGATATATGTATCTGAAGCTGATTACGATAAGCTACAATGTCTATGGTAATCTTTAGTGAATTCACTGAGGAAGAAACTCCAAAAATATTTTGAATACTTCATTAAAGAAAATAAAATGGTGCATTAGAAAATATTCACTAATGTAAAAGACAGAAGTCATGGCAGGATCGAGTAACGAAACAAAAGACATTAAACATATAGAAAACAAAATAGAAATTGGTTAAATTAAATCCAACTATGTCAATAATAACCAAAATGTGAATAAATTAAACAAGTCAATCATAATGCAGGAATTATTGTGGTATACGCATACAATGGAATATTATTCAGACTTAAAAGAAAATAGAAAGTCTTGCTATTTAAAACAAAATGGATGAACTTGGAGGACATTATAAGTAAAATAAGCCAGTCACAGAATGACAAGTACTGCATGATTTCACTTATACAAGGTGTCTGTAATAGTCAAACTCATAAAAGTAGAGAATACCATAGTGGTTGCAAAACAGAGAATACCACAGTGGTTGCTAGGGGCTGAGTATTTGGGGAAATGAGGAGCTGAAATTCAATGTTGTAAAGTTTCAGTTATGCTCACTGAGTAACTTCTAGACATCTGCTGTACAACATAGTGCCTATCATTAACAATAGATATTGTGCACTTCAAAATTCGTTAAGAGGATAGACATCATGTTAAATGTTCTTACCACAACAGCAAAACAAATAAGCAACAAAAGTAATAACAGCAAAGAAAGGAACACAAGTAAACTTTAGAAGGTGTTGAATAACTGCATTATTTTGACTGGTGGTGGTATCATGGGTGTTTGCATATGTCCAAACTCATCAAGTTGTTCACTTTAAAATGTGTGGTTCTTTGAGTACGAATAAATTATACCTTAATAATGCTGTTCAGAAAAATCGCTAGCTTCAACAATATTCTATCCATAGGAGAGAGACACACTTTATATTCAAAGATATAAATAAATTGAAATTAAAAAGGTGAAAAAATATGTATCATGCATACAACAACAAGAATGCTTGAGTGACTATACTAATATAGACATGGTGGAACTTAAAACAAGAAAAATACCTATAGATAAAGACATATTTTATAATGGTAAAAATGTCAAACAATCAAGACTATACAACAATTATAAATGACCTAAGTATAGTGCACCAAAATACAGAGAGCAAAGACTGACATAAATGAAGGGAGAAACAGATGACTCAACAATAATAGTTAGATATTTAAATATTCCATTTTCAATAATAAATAGAAAAAATGAGGCAGACGATCTACAAGGAAATATGTCTTATACAACACTATAAACCAACTAGAATTAACAGCCACCTACAGAACATGTCATCCAATGACAGCAGAATATACATTCTTCTTACAAACATTTTGCAGTATAGGCCTTATGCTAGGCAATCAAATAAACCTTAATAAATTTTAAATGACTAAAAATAGTACAAAGTATGTTCTCTGACTAAAATGGAATTAAAGTAGAAATCAATAACAAAAAAATTTTGAGGAGGCTGGCCAGTTAGCTCAGTTAGTTTGAGCACAACTTTATAACCCCAAGATCAAGGGTTTGGTTCTCTCTACTAGCCAGTCGCCAAAAACTTTTTGGTAACTCACAGATATGAGAAAATTTTAAAATATACTCCTAAGAAACTGGTGGGTTAGGAAGAAATCAAAAGAAAAATTATAAAAAAATTAATTTAAGATTAATGAAATAAATAAAAATAAAAATAAAACACACCAAAACATATGAGATGGAGCTAAAGCAGTGTTTACAGAGAAATATAGACAAAAATGCCTATATGAAAAAAGAAGATCGCAAAATAATAATCTAAACTTCTACCTTAGAAGCTAGACAAAGTAGAAAAGCCTAAACCCAAAGCAAACAGAAGAAAGTAAGAGCAACAACAACAAAAAGAATGTTAGTGCAGAAATGGAATAGAGAATAGAAAAACAACAAAGAACACCAAGAAAACCAGAAGTTTCTTTGAAAAGATCAGTAAAATGACAAGTTTTTACTTAGACTGATGAAGAATACAAGAGCAAATAATCAAATTAACAAAAATGAGTTATTAAAGAAAAACCATAACTACTTTCTAGAAACTTAAAAAAAAATTATAAGGGAATACCATGAAAACCTCTATGTCAGCAAATTAGATAATTTAGAATAAATGCACAAATTCCTAGAATGAAACAAACTACCAAAACCGATTTAAGAAAAAACAAAAAGTAAAAAGATGGAATGAGCAATAAAATAAACTTCCCCCAAAATACAGCTAAAAACCAGATGGCTTTGCTTGCAAGTTCTACCAAATGTTGAAAGAATATTAATTCTTCACAAGCTCTTCCAAAAAATAGAATAGAAAGGTACATTTTCCAATTCAATTTCTAAGTCTAGTATTAATTATATAAAAACAGACAAAGACATCATAAAAAAAGGAATTACACTATTAAATTTTATTATTATAAATGCAAAAGACTCAACAAAATACTAACGAACTGAACCTTATTATACATTTTTTTAAAAAGAAGAAAGAAAGCATTACGGAGCATAAAATATTGGTGTTCTGAAAAAAAAAAAGAATTTGAGTACCGCCAATCTGGTAGACAGGCATGGAAGTCAGAAACCTTGCCAGCTAATCCTGTCTCTGTTGAATCTAGACCAGATTGCTTTATTTGTTGAGAGCAATGCTCCATTCTGATTTAAAAAATGATCAAATCTGGTCATTGTGCTGCATATAATTTTGCAGAATGTATGTAGAGATTTTTATTTTATTTGAAAGTATGCTTAATATGATATTGCTAATAATATCCAATTCTAAATGTTTTTGTAAGTATAACATTAAAAACTAGGTCACTTTATACACTAGCTATAACTTTATAAAGGTCTGTATATGAATTAATTGGCATTAAATTTCTTTGCTTATTTATACTGTCACATTATTTTAAAATTTCGAACATTATGCATGCTTCCCATAAAATATTGATTTTACAAATTTTGGGATTGGTTTTAAATTTTTGAGTTTATTTGCTCGTTGCCTAAGTTTGATAAGCATGACCATACTAGAAAAGATGGAGTCAAAATTTCTCAATTGACAGTCTCGCCCCCTACCAAACCACACACTCCTCACAAGAAGCAACCATTTTAATTCAATCTGAGATAAATCATAAAGACATATTAAAATATTATCATTTTTTGAGAAACATAGATCTGTAATATTCTCCCAGTTCTGGGAACACTTATATGTTCTTTCAGCTTTAAGAGTAGAATGCAGGACTACATATGTTTGAGCCTGGTTTTCTCAGAAGAACTGTAGTCAGTCATTTGGTTTATTTAAGGGCATATTTTAATCATGGGTTAACAGCAAATATTCTGACATTTTGTCTTTCTAATACACCAATGTCACATTTTTCTAAAATTATAATAAATAAAATTCTCCCTCACATGGTCATGGGAACCATATGTTCACCAACAACTGTTTCAACAAAATAAGTTTTGCTTTATCAACAATGATTGATATTATTGATAAGAAAATACTAAAGGCCTGGACATGCAGTGATTAAAAGAACTGGAAATTATCAAATACTAAAATAATAGTATGCATATAATGATATGTATAACTTTCAGTCTCAATATTTAAGTACTGTTGTGAGGATCTGATTTCTGAAGCTGAAGGAAACAGCGTTCATAGTTTAATCATCATGTGAGGTATCATCTTCCATCTTTTCCCTCAACACCTAAATCTCTAGGATGTTGTTTTTCTACTGTGTCCTTAAATACCACTTAAGAGTTGTATTGCCTTTTCACCTCAAATCTATGTTGTTGTTATTGTTGTTACAATACGTACACATTGAATTTGTACACACTGAATGTGGAGCATTAATAATATTGCCCTATGTAAAAATTCATTTTATGCTTGAATCAACATTTCAGTTTTGGAAATTAATAGATGGAATAAAATTAGAAGTAAAAAGTCTATTATTTATAAATTAAAAAAAAATTAAAAAACACAGAATCTCAACAAACAGAAAGCTTACAGACAAAATTTATAAATTTCATGTGATCATTTCAAGGAAATTGATTTACTTTCATTATTTGTTCTATTTTATCTGATGAGGCTCATAAGCTCATAGGAATGTAAACACATGTAATTCCTCCTCAAAATGGTTCATGTTAAAGGGTTGAGGAAAATCACATATTTTTGTTAAAAGTAGAAGTAGCTAATTGCAATGAATTTACACCAAAACAATAACTTACCTGAAATCCCCAGCAGTATGGAAGGGGTTATTCACATTCACAGTGAATTCCTCCCATTGATAACAGGGGCTTTTGCATTTTATAGTTTCCTAAAGTTAAAAAAAAATCATACTATGTGATAAAAATGAATTATCCTGAATTATAAGGTATAAACTTAAATGACAAAGTATCCATTTAAATATTACACTGAACATAATTTACATAATTCCCCTTTTCCTACAAATATTGTACTGATGAAATCTAGGTGGAAAAGGATAAAAATATATTTTATCTCATCACTGATCTATAGTACATGCTAATAACTAAAGTATTTGTCAAAACAGTTTCCCAAATTGATTTTCTTAAAATTTGTTTTGTTAATGGCTGAACATGATTTTGCATTTGCAAACTAATCAAGCATGTAAATACCTAATACACGTGACAGAAGGAAGAGGTGGAGTGTGTGTGTGTGCACTTTTATGCATGAATATCTGTGTGCAAGAATGTACATGAGTGTGGCACACCCGTGTTTATAATGTGGTGGCTACACTGACATATTTGTGTTATACTAAAAAAGAGATAAAAAATAAAATCATTAAATTATCCAATAACTCAACAGAAGAAAAGTTTCTAGGAATTCTTGTTTTATGCTGATCATGTTCTTGCCTTTTTTTTTCAGTTTCTCCGTTTTATATAATCTACTTCCTGCTGACTTAAGACCATGAGTGGGCAGATGGGGAAGTAAACAGACCTGCAAGAGTTTCGGGTGTCAGCTTTTCTGTTCCAGAACCATGTTAATGACAGGCTAAAACCAGCCATGTATCTCAGCAACGTGTGGAAAAGCAATGTCTTCTTTCAGGAAATTTGTGTGAAAAGGTAGGGAAGTATAAGTGTTCACTCTTCAGGAGAAAATCAGAATATCACAACACACATCTCAGTGAAAAACGCCCACTTTCCTGTTCTGGGTGTCATTGTCTGATAAGCCAGTCTGTCCATGAGAGCATCTTGATGTTCTGCTCGCCCAACTGGCCTCCACTCAACCGTCCTAGAGTCATTCTCTCTACCTCCAACTCCTGCCCTGTACACCTAAAATTCTTTATACTGTAATCTGGCATTAACAAATTTGCTTGTTATTTACCTTATATCCGTGGTAGAAAATAATATTTAGATAAGATAATGGCTATAAAAAGTCAATCATAACAATGTCACAAACATTTCATAGAGATTGACAAATTCTTTTCCCCTGTCCTTTGACATATGAACTCTTAGAACTTTGTTGGGAACATTTTCACCTTTAAATGTCAGCATTAGCATTAACTTTACAGTGGATTTGCTCTACATAATACTCAAGATAAATGGATGAATGTTCCTGTCACAGAGAAGTCTGTTTTTGCTGCAGAATCCATCAACTCTTAGTCCAAACCAAAACATAGACACAGGGCCAGGACTGCTTTAACCTAAATCACGAGTCTCCATGACAGAAGGATGATCTTAAGAAACAAGAGCTGCCTAGAGATAAAACATGGAAGAACAAACAGCCGTGCTTGTGACACTCTATGGCCTGAAAAGAGAAGCAAAGATGTACAAAATAGGTAAAATTTACTTACAATGGCTTTAAAGTTGAGGACTTCACCTTTAAGAGCAAAAGTCATGGTAGTTCCTCCTATTGCATTCTTAGGTTTTGAAATTAATAGCAGTGAAGCTTCAGAAGAATGGAGGAAACGATTGGTGAATTTCACAGTGATACTAATTTGGTTTCTATTTAATAAAAGATAAAATAGAAAGGATTTTATTGAAAAAGACAACTAGCAAGCATCTGTTCACTGCAGACCCTGTGCCTAGTGCCTACACCCTGCAATGTACTCACTCCTACAATACAATTAAAGACTGTTGCAGTTCTTAAGAAGCCTACAGTCTAGTTATTGTCATCAGTTAAGACATCTTTATCGAGTCTGCAAAATCTGAAGTTAATTCCGGAATGTACACATGATATACCAAATATTGGATTTTCTACCAGTGAGCCACGTATAACGTATTTTTTGTGTGAAATTCATGCTACATTTTTTGCTACTGTTTAGGCAAATTCTTAGTCATGTCACTTTTTTTGGCCACACGGAGAAAAAAAAATAAGAAAAACTAAGAATTAAAAAAAAAAAAAATACCCAAGTCCATGGTTGAAAATATAAGTTAGAAGTCAAATACAAGTAATGATAGATAAACAGCATGCTTTTATTTGAAAGAAATCCTTAATTAAAAGAAGAAATAAATGAAACAGGTCCATTTCTCAAAATCTTGAACTCTGTAGTACAAAACATGGTATAATGGTAAGGCATCTATGGATTTGGAGGATATTCCACTCACCAGTTTACAGGGGAATGACTACACCATCGCACCCTGGCAACCTTGCATGACTCCGTGTAGGCCACATATGCATGACTTAACTGCAGCTGATGCAAGTTGCGGCAAAAAGCCCCATGATCCTCCCACAACATAACACGAAGGCTTGTAAAGAGCTGCCACAAGACCATTTCTCACTTGCCTTCTATCTTCTCTGAGAGGTTGTCACCAGACAATCTCTCATTGCCTCCTGGATCCTGATGAAGTATAAGGCTTGCCACCTCATATCCTTCAGGGTAGAGTTACAGGCTATGAAACTGCTTAGTGGCAGCATGAATTGGCAGCTTAGTAACAGGGTATCCTACCACCCCTGATGCAGTCATTTCATCCCTTTTATTGTGATGTTTTCCTGCACAAGAGGCATATGAATCTAGCACTTTTGACTATACTTGCTTTCACTGTTTATGTAAGAACTTTGAATCAAAAATGGGCTCACTACTTCACTACTGGTTCAATCTTTCAGTCTTGCCTCACCTTGACACAGCTGTGGATGATACAACTTGAGGAAATTTTACTTTACTTTTACTCTGGCTTTTAGCATAGTTAGCTTTATGTGAGGGGTCTTCAAAATGTTCATGGAAAGATTCATATTATCTTTTACTTCCATTTTCCACAAACTTTTCGAAGTACCTTGATACATCACATAACAGTGTTTTTGTTGCTGTTTTTGTTTTGTTTTGTTTTTCTACAAACTACCACCTATTGTCTTCTCTTAGGATATACATATTTGAGAATGGGGATGCGAATAGATTTCCTTGGTGTCCAACCTAGGTCTAACTTCCCCAGAACTTTGTGCAGTTGCTGTTGAATGAGTGATACTAGGTAGCAGCAAATAAAGTGAATGAGGGGCTTTCAATATCAATAGAAATGTTCTCAAAATTGTTTTGTAGGGAAAATTACAGCTCACATATAATAAGAGCAGGGATGATTTTTATTCAGATATGTATCCTCATCAAGTTCCATATTTTTATGCAAAAACCATTATAAAAAGCACCTGGGTTTAAATTTAATTGAAAACAAAGAATATTTGACCTTGAGGTCTTTTTCGGTATGTATAGGCTCAGACTTTGTGTTAGGAGATCTGTGAGTAATTTAGTATTTTTCTAGATATTCTAAAATTTATCATTAGATAAAACCATTAATTAATTAATTCATTTATTCAATTTATATTTACAGATAATTTATTATGTGTCAGGCATATTTTAGGTTTTTGGTATACAGTAATTAGAAAAAAACACACTATTCCTAATCTCTTATTATCTTACATTGTATAGGACATGGCTGACATTACACCCTCACAAAATACATGTGAAAATTACAAATCATGTAAGTGCTATGAAGTGATATGAGATCATATAAAGGGAAGTGTGATATAGTCTGAAGGGTCAGAAGATGTAAGACGTTAGGTGGGACATGCAGGATGAGAATGAGTTAGGTACATTGAGCAGGGAGAGAAAGAAGCCATCGAAGGCCTCTTGTATAGAGAATTATAATGTGTTTGAAGAACTCTTCAAAGGGAAGTAGTGCTGAAGCTTAGAGTGCAATGAAGTTACTGATGCAAGCTACAATCAAGAGCAAGCTATGAAACCAAAGAAAGTCATAAAAGTGAAAGCATACTTTGGACCATGTTGAAATATTCAGTCCATATCCTAATGTTTATGGAAAGCTATTGAGGTATTTTAAGCATAAAAGTGACATGTTCAAATTTGCTTTAAAAAAGATAGTTTTCATTCTAATATAGAGGGCAGATTGCAGAGAAGCCTTTCAGGAATCTATTGAGGAAGTCTGGCATAAAGTTGATGTTACATTAAATTAGGGTGGAAGAGGTGGGGAGGAGGAAAAGATAACAATTTTAAGATACAATTGGTAAAATCAGTAGGACTTAGTAATGGATTGGGTCTCCATGAAAGATGATGAAAAAGGAAGTGTTCAAAAATGACTGTAATCTACGTAGCATGCACATAGTGAATAATTTTATGGACCTATACTGAAGTCCTATGAAACAGTTTGCAAAATAGAGTATCCATTTTATGAAGTAAATGTCTGGTTTCAGGACCAGAAATATTTGGGCTTCTCGTACATATAGGTAATCTTTGGTTAAAATTTATTGTCACATTGAAACAGTAAATGACCGGGATTCCTTTCTGAATTTGTTAGAATCTTTAGAACCAAATGTGTGGTCTACTTCAGCTAAGTGTTCTAGGTCTCTAGTCATGTGTATCATAATTATAGTCTTCATCTTAATTTTCGCACCTTTCATGTTCTTTTTGTTCTAATTGTCTCTTACTCATTTTAAAAAATCTCCTTGATATTACACGTACCTTTGTAAGCTACTTCAAGTTGGCTTTTGGAATAGATAGAGAATAAATATATAACACATCAGTGTCAGTGCACATATGGCTCAATGAGAAGATGAGGAAAAGAAGAAAGATAATGGTTTTCTACAATTATGCTTTCACTTCTATGACACTCTGTGGTTATAGCTAAATTTAGTCATAAAATAAGATACAGAAATAAATATTTGTTTATATGCTAATGTAGTTGTTTAATCTTTTTCATTTTTAATGATATATCTGGGAATTTAAATCCATAGCTGGCAGAAAGAGCCATTATTAATTGTGATGTAGACAGAATCTAAGATAGGATGTGGTATACATAAATAGGTAATTATGTTTGCATAATATCTGATAATGATAAAACTACACATTTTTTTGTTTAAGAAAATAAAATATTTTCTGTGTCCTATTGGTAAAAGCAAAAAGCTATGAAATTATTTAGTCTAGCTTAAGAGATATTTACAGAGCTACCTAATACCAGTATTCAAGTCTATAAAATAAAATGCATCCAGATAAGTGCATAAATGATTTCCATATATATTCAGAATTAAGCATTATTTCTTCTGGGAAACCTTCCTTGGTATCCCCAAGAGCACTCAGGTGCTTCTTTCCCATTTTTCTCTAGTTTTATATACACATCACAAATGAAACATTTAATAAATTGCAGCCTCATTATGTACTTGCTTGTCTAGCATTCTGCTAGATTGTAAACACTTATGAGTAGTGTTGATATATTTTCATCTGTTACTCATCAGAACTTTGAATTGGGTGGGGGTACTTATTAAGTGATTCCTATAAGTTCTAGTTATAGTACTATATGTTTTGCCTGCATAATTATATTTATTACTGACAACACCATGGGTAAATATTCTGATCCATGTTTTCCAAATAAGGAAAATGAGGCTGGATCATAGAGCTTGTACACAGTAGGATTAAAATCCAAATATTTAAATGTTAAATGACGTAGGAGAATTTCTAAACTACAATGGCATCTGAAAACCAGATTCATCATCTTTATTCCTAGGAGGAATCTCATGGAAATTATCATAAAGGGATTTTAAAAAGGCAGCTAATTAGAGGAAGCTAACATCACGTAGAGGGCAGGATGGAGTCCAGACAACTCCACTTTCCCCAATGCCATTATAGGATGCCAGACAATTAGGCATATAAGCAGAATGTTTTTTCATAAAGTGAAGGCTACAACTTGACAGACTTATGCACATACAGAATCATAATTTACTTTTCTATTGCCTTATTATGTATGAATGGATAACCAAGGATCACAAAACATTAGAGTAAATCCTTCAACATAAAACACTGAGACCAAGGAAAACAAAGCAACTGACCTCACAGAACACAGAGATAATTTGGGTAACAGATGAAAACTTAAAAGCCAGAGACATTTATAAAACTGCTGTACCCCAATTTAAGAACAGGATGCTATGAAATATGGATACTTGAATACAAGAGAGTGCTCTCTCTATATATGTGTATGTATGTGCGTGTGTGTGTGTGTGTGTGTGTGTGTATAAATATCCTAAAAGAAACAATTGGAAAATAAGTCTTATTACAAAGAGAGAAAAAAGCAATAAGATGAAAAATACTAGTGATAGAATAGGCCTATAGAGGATCAAACTAACAGATTTACTATCCAACAACTAAAGGTTGGAAAACAACAGCACCAAAAATGGAGAGAATATTATCAAAGAAATAATTTAAGGGAATTTTCCAGAGCTTATGAAAAACAACTTCACAATTAAAAAACTCACTGGTTACCCAGTACAGTGAATAAAATAGACCCCCTTGATACATTTTGGACAATACTAGATCACGATGGAAGATCCTAAAAACATCAAGAGGTGGGGAAAAACAGATTGATAGTAGATTTTCTCATAACACATACTAAATAGTACAAGGCAGTAGAGCAATTTTCTTCAGAGTTATGAGGATTAATATTTTCACCTTAAAATAATATATCAACTAAAATATAAATCAAGTGTAGGGGTAGTATAAAAAGATACTTAGAAATGAAAAACCTTGGAAAATTTACCCTCCCATACTTTTCGTAGAAGGTTTCATAAGGATTTTCTTCAGTAAACAAGTGAATAAACTAAGAAAAAGAAAGATATTAGTTTCCATGTAAAGAGAAATAAAGAATATTCAAGATTGACATTTCTTCAGTAGTTCTGCAATCAGTCCAAATAAGAGGAAAAGGAATGCATTTCACAAGAATTTACCAATTTTCCCAGCTTAAAAAGGAGTCAAAAGATACTGTGAATATTGATAGCCTAAGAAATTTGGATAAAATACATTTTTACTCCAGGAAAAGTAATAAATAGGATATAAGTCTGGTGATGCATGTTTGAGGGGAGGTTGACATATCTAAGGGTGTAGGTGAGCTAAATCATCAAATATTATATCTAAATGTCAATAGATTATTTCTGAAGTTGATATAACATAAATAGTAGCAAAGATATATGGATTATTTAGATTTATAGAGGTAACCATTAGATTAACTAAAATTAATTGTAATTAAATGTGTTCAAAGTAAGTGGCTCAGGGACAGGATCTCTGGATATAGGGCTTGCTTTTCATTTTAAACTCCCATGCATAGTTAAGATATTAATGCATGTGTGAATTAAATTTTGAGAAAAAATTAAAAATTAAGGGAAAAATGAGAAGATATATGTGCATGTACAAGATGATCAAAATATGAATATGTATATGAATTATTATTGTGTGCACACATATATGTATATGTGTTTAATTAATACTCACTTGACAAGTATTAAAAACTTCAAGAAGTCAATATTTTAAAATTTGTCTATATTTCTACAGACCATAAATAATGCAATAGTGAATAAAGAGGAAAAAAACGTATTGCTGAGAAATTAATGGCAGGTAGTCTGCTGGGTTCACCCAAGTGATATATTTTCACAAGCTATCTCCTGAAGAAGCAAAAGTAGTACAATTTTACATAGTGTGAATGTTTGCATTACCCCAGAATTCATATGTTGAAACTCTAACCCTCAAGGTGATGGCATTATGAGGTGGGGCCTTTTGAGGCAATTAAGTCATGAGGACAAAGCCCTCCTGAATGAAATTAATGCCCTTATAAAAGGAGTCCCAGAGAGCTGCATCACCCCTTCCACCATGTGAGAACAGAGCAAGAAGGTGTCATCTATGAACCAGGAAGTGGGCCCTCACCAGACCATTAATCTCCTGTGCCTTGATCTTGGACTTTCCAGCCTTCAGAACTGTGAGAAATAAATTTGTTTTTTATTAATGACCCAGTTTTTGGTACTCTGCTATAGCAGCACAAAACTAGGACAGTAGATGTCTGTTATTTTGTAAGCTACCCAATTTATGATATTTTGTTATAGCAACCCAAACAGATTAAGACACATTTACATGCCATAGATCTTTAGGATTGCTTACAAATAGTCAAAATTACATTGTATTGAATGCAAAGGGCGTTATTGAATGTGACACACACACACACACACACACACACACACACACACACACACACACACACGATATGTCCAGGTGACAGTTTAATAAGAGTGCCAGCTCTGGATTTATATTGCCTGCGTTTGAATCTCTACTTCACCAGTATACTAATGTTTAATATACATTAATATATTTATTATGTAAATGCATAATTATGCATATATTATAATAAACACCTATGTGTGCATATAAAAAGACTGGGAGGAAATGAACTAACAAATTATGTTTGTCTGATGTGATTCTAGGTATTTTTGTTTTCCTGTTCATACTTTTCTGTAACTCAAATTTTCACCAATGTACAGGTTTACATTTATGATAAAAATAGTAAATGTTAATTTCATTAACAGGAAAACAGGTCTTAAGCTAAAATATCATAAGTTTTGTGTGATTATTAGGGAGAATTTCCACATGAGAGATTTGACATACTGGAACAAACTGTTAGGTTTGTGAGTGAAAGAAGGAGGGAGGGAAATTTAATCCTTTTCCCTGGCCTCATTCTACCTAAAGGATGGAGAATAGCTCTCAAGTTTTCAACAAGAGAAAAGGTTCTGTGGCAATGTCCAAATGAACTTGCATTACCACAGTTATGTTCCATAACAGACATATAAGAAGCATAACTACTATAGTTTTAGAAACTGGGTGAGGTCTTTTTATAATGTGTTTTATTCTGGGATTTGATTTACAGTAAATAAGTGGATGAGCAGAGAATTATTTTCCCTCAGATTTAACTTAGTCTGGATATAGTCACAATCATAAATATTCAGACTTTATAAATTATATATATTCCTTTAGCACGGAGCAGTAACTGAAGAAAACTAACACAGGCTAATGACACAAGACAAGGGCCCCATTGAAACTGGGCTCCAGAGTATTTTAGATACTATTTAAAATGGCCCCCATTTTCTACTATTTTTGTGTTTGATATACTAGTACAGAAATAAAGGCTACAGTTTGAAAAGTTACTCGGGTTAATATAAAGCTAAAAACCGAAAAGATAATCAGTAGTTATAATCTGTCACTTTAGACTGGGTAAACATAATTGAATGAAAAGGTAACAACTAAAATTCAAGACTTGTTAAAGTTTGTTAGTGGCTATCAAATTAGTTATCTCCTGTGGTACTGACATGGATGTTCTCAGGTTATCCTTGTATTATTTAATATGAGTATTTGCTGTCATTAGCATCTGCTGGCATATCAAATATGATTCGTTGATCTGGGAAAATTCATGCTCAAATTTAATTTTTCAAGACTGTTCTCTGGGGGTTTCTTTTATATTTCATTTTTGAGAGTGGGATAGTAGAAACATTAAAGTATCATGAGAACACAATTTGATAAAAAGGAGACTTTATAAAATATTACACTTTGAGAGTATATATGCATGCATATATTTTATATCTCTATCTATTCATCTATACTGGGCTTCTTTGAGATAGGATTATGAACCTTTTGCTTTTTTTGTTCTTCATACTTTCATAGTTTTTAAATTTTCAATAATGAGCACAGATTTTTATAATCAGAAACAACTATCATAGCATAATATATATTACATAATTATATATGTATACTCATGAGCATACATACATAAAATTAATTATATACTTAATTAAATGTAAATATAAAATTTTAGCATGCCTTGGTTTCAGTTTCCTGCAGGGAACAGAACTGTAGTACATAAACAAACAGCTTATTGTCTCATCTCTATGGCCCATATGCATGCAAAATAAATTAAAATTAAATAAAGCCATAAAAATCAGCTGTTTTACGTTTTTAGAATTGTTCTAACAGAGTAGGTGGCGAATCCCAGAAACATGAATATCTTATCTACGACTATGTCTGAGTATGAGCTTTTCATCATATATCTATAAGTTAAAAAATCCAAGTCAATTTTTTATAATTATAATACCTATTAAATCTCTAAGGTTGATATGTTCAATAAAGTAAAATTTTAAAAAATAGTTACTTTGGAGAAATTGTCACAACACTCCCTGTTTGGGAAAGGGAGAAGTCAGCGGCATCTCTTCCAACAATTGTAGCATTGTACACTAAGTTTTTCAAGCTTGAATTTTTCAGTAGAATCTATGAAGTAGCAAAGGATATAAATAAAATCATAAATTTAAAAAATATATAGCTACATCATTTATTATTTTAATCAAAGATAATTACACATTTTAAATATGAAAATATGTATTCTTAATGTACACTGACTGGAGAGAAAGTTAGACTTTGTAATTAAAGACAGTAATTTATATATACACACAAACACACACACAAATATATGGAAAGAAAGAGAGTTTAGCTGAAGTGGGCAGAGAGAAGGAAATGATGGGTGTACAGATTTGAAGACAAAAATTAGCAATTTGGATTTTCTTTTTATTGCAAAGGGAAACCACTGAAGCATTTTTAACAGACAACTAACATAATACAGTTTACAAAAAGGACACTCTGCTCAGTGGAGAAAGTATTATAAGGAGTGTATATTTAAATACATAGCTCCAGGCTGGAAATGATGGTGGTCTGGTTTCTAGAGGCGGTAGTTTAGAAAATGTGTTCCTTCATTACGAGAGAGAATATTTCTTGAAAAATGTGAGTCAGAAGGTGTTTATATAGAATATAATGGGGATTCAATAAAATATATTAGGAAGACCAACAAAGATTTTCTCCTTGGCCAAACTCTAGTTAGGCTCCTCTGAACTCATTTTCAGCTAGACCCCATCTTTGGTCATGTTCTCAAGAGCCCAATTTCAGCAAGAATCCTGCTAAGTCATTTTATCCAGAATCCCTCAGCTTTGACATTTGATTACTCTTGATATCTGACCAAGTTCCTCATTCCCCACCATCCCCCCAGGTGATGTCTGACCACTCTGGCCTGCCTTCAGTATGAACCTTGTTAGGTTAGTTTAGCCAGAACACCCCCTTACCCCTAAAATTTCCTCTTAGAAATTTTCCATTCTCTGACCTCCCACTCTGCTCCTTGGCTATAAATTCCTACTTTTCCTCATTGTATTTGGAGTTGAGCTCAATTTCTCTCCTCGATTGCAAAAACGCATTGCAGTAGTCTATATATCCATCATAATAGTCCTGGATAAAGTCTGCCTTATCATCTTAAAAAGTGCCATAAATAATTTTCTCATTAATAAGATACAAGGGTATCACGGAAAATACTAACTCAGAGGAAAGAGGACTTGGGAAAACAGATGATTGGCTAAATAAGAATGAACAAAAGGTGACTGCAATTAAGTCCAGGAACTATAGTCATAGATATTTGAAGAGTGAAAAAGCAGCAGTATGTGTGGTTATTGTGACTCATAAGGGATATAGTGTAGATTTGGTGAAAGATTAAATTAACCACTTTCCTAGTTCAGTGAGAACTTCTGTAACTACTAGACTAAGTGTATTGTTGCTGAAGAGTGTGTGCCTTCAGTTTCTTGAAGGATTTGAGGGTCTCATGTTGCTCATCTACCTAGATACGTAAGTTATAATGTGGGTAAGACCACTCTAATGTGATATTTTTATGTAGGCGTATATGTATTTACATATGTATGTATGTATTTCAAATATTTGTTAATATAGTGATTTTAAGTCCCAGAGAGCTAATTTCCATTGTTTTAGAAGGAAGTGTTGAAAATCATAGTAGACTCATTGTGAACTGTTACTGATTTTTAGTTCTGGAACTTCCATAACCAGCCCTGTGAACTTAAGGAAGCCACTCATTCTCATTATTTCGTATCCTATACATGACACAAAAGCACTGGGCTCATCTGTGGCCAGACTATTCTACCCAACTCTAGAATTTCATGCAGAGGTGATGAGGACTAGATAGGGGGAAGGAACAGCTGTTCAAGAGAAGGAAAGAAAATTTTGGAGTCTACATTCCCCTTTTACAATGACAGCCATCCTTTAACTGTTGTGTTTCTGTGTAAATTTTGTATTAAAAAAATAGTTTGATTGCTTTTAAATGTCTTAGAAAATCACTGTTTTTTTACGGATCGCTAATTTTTTTTCTTTGATTCCAGCATTCTATGTTTCTATTACTGACCCATAGCTATGGAAATACTTTTTCAATTCTACTAGAATTTTTCAATTCTGCAGGGTTGCTAGAGTTGGTAAGAATGACATTCTATATCTTAGTCACTGCCATTTATGGTGTTGAATCAGAGGGGCAAACCATGACAAAGATTTGCAGTTAGCAATTAACATATCACTGATTTTCTTAAATGAAAGTTAAAATCAATGTTTGTTCATTTAAGTTTCCTATTGTATTTATATTTAATTTGTAGTTTTCCTTCAAAAACTCATCTTACATTTATGAAAATAATAGATAGGTATAACTGCACCACTTCATCTATAATCTTAAGGCATGAACATTAATTTCAGTAAAGAGACAAAATAGGGAAAGAAATCATGTTTCCATTTAAATGTGCTTTAATTTAGTTTTTAACATCATAATTACAATTTATGTTTAAACATTGGCTAGTGTTAATATTAACTACTTTTTTAAAGTGGTAAAAATTGGATGGTGTAAAGAAATACAATCAAACATGTGGACAGAATTAGAGAACTGATAGTAATAGTTAACTATAATAAATCACTGTTTAATCTAATTCAGAGTCCTCCTATCTCCTGCAGAGTCTTCTCCAATACAATTAGAGCTCAAGTCTAATTAGAACCCCAAAACCTTGAATATCATTGCACTTAGGAAATTATCATAGTAAGTAATGTTGAAAAAATTCTTCAGGGTTTTATATCTTTTTTATGACAAAAAAGGAAAAAGATAATGTTAAAAAAAAGGGATTGTAGCTTAATATTTGCTAACAAAAAATTAGAAGGAAAGGCTTTCCTTTTCTTTCCCCAAGTTGTGGTCTCTAGACTTTGAGACAAGAACCTGAGTTTTTCCCGATTTTTAATTAAATCTTTACCAACCATCACTCACAGACAACATCATGGAGCCTACACAGTTATTTTCTCAAAAAGGTTACAATGACAGATCAAAGATCATCAAGATATAGCTTTTGGAGACCAAGTACAGATAAGTTTTGCAACAAACGTATAAAATCATTCCCCTCCCCAATTAAACATAAGGAGGGATACATAAAACAGCCTGAGGAAAAGGAATAAACATGAATCTTACCAAAGTAGTAAATTAACTTTTATATGGAATAATACTATTTTGTATAAAATGGGAATAAAGAAGGAGGAGTCATCATTTTGTTGCAGGTGGTGATTATTATTAAGGAAAAATTATTCCTTTCACTCCTCTAGAACTTTGGCTTAGAAGGAGCAACATTTGATAAGGCTTATTCAATTTTAATAAAATTATATCATGTAGATACTTGCTGCTCATTTTGGGGTGAGAAAGAAATATCTAAAACCTCTCTCAAGTGTTTAACTCCATGCATATGTTGGCCCCAAAGATAGCCTTACCTGTCTCAGCACGGTGTCATGTAGAGTACAATGAAAGGGCACCACCTTCTTGGGGAGGTATGTAGGGAGCCTTTCATACATGTAGACACACAGCATAAGCATCAAGATTGGATTTGCATCACAGATATCAGTAGCCTAGTTTCAAAGAAGAGAAATCTAAATTAGAGGATATATGGATAAAATATATAAAAAGAGAAAAAGCATAGGACACCAATTATTGATCTACTTTAAAACATTTTTAAATGTTTGTGATTCACAATGACACTCAAATGAAGGTAGATCAAACAGAATATTGATCTGAATCAGAAAAGCTTGACGTAAGTATTAAAAAATGAATTATAAAAATTCTAAGTAGAACACTGACTTTACAGCCTCAAAAACTCCATAAAAATTAGAGCTGGAGTTCTGGTCAAGATGGTGGAATAGACAGTTGCCAGCATCACTCTCTCCCACAAAATAACCAATTTACAACTATTAAAAAGCAACAACAGCCAAGCTGAGGCCACTAGAGCTCAGGAGTAGAGGAGAGACCTAGGAGTGCATGAAGACAGTAGAAACCATGATGAGAGAAAGAAGGAACCGCTCTGAACATTTTGAGTCCCAGCCACTTCAAGGATGGTGAGTGCACAGAGCAAGAGCCAGCAAAAGCTGCATCTGTTCCTTTCAGAGGAAGTTACTTGGAGGCAGCAGGGAAGAAAAGGGCCTTGGTGGCTCACAAGGATAGCAAGACTACTAACAGAGTTCTCGTGGACCCACATAGGATTTACAGGCCACAACAAACTAGAAAAAGGAGCCACTCAGAGTCCTGTGAGTCATCACAAAGGACCAGCGCATGGCCTGCCCCATGGGAAGTGTTTGGAGTGCAGGTGATGGGGGAGGTGGGCCCACAGGGAGAACACTGGGGCATAGCAGGGACAGCTGATTGCTCTCCAATTAGCATAGGTCCATTCAGTGGAGACTGGTTAGGAATATAGAACTTCAGGGGGTGCAGTTTGCTGAAAAGACTCAGGCCCAGACCAGAGTTTTTACACAAGCCAGGTATACCAGATCTCATGAGAGATGGAAGTACCTATAATGTCAACCATTAAAACCTCAGCTGCACAAAAAGCCTTCCCCAGAGAATCAGCAGCAAACCAACAATTTAGCTCAACCACAGAGCTCAAGTGCTGGTCCCAAAAGGAAGTCCCCCCATTTTATTACTAACCAAAGGACAACAAATTAGTTCCAGTGCAGAGTTTAAATGGTAGGAACAGCCAATAATCCAACACAGAACTGAAAGAAAAAACAAAATACACACAGACCAGAGACAAAATTTGGTATTATCTAGGAAAGGTCTCACATCACCAAAGAACATCTATAAAACCTAGAAGGACCAGAAATCCCCTGGGCTACGAAGCCATGGAGGGGGGAGGGCTGGGGGCCTCAGCCATGTCCCCAATGCCCTCAATCAGCCTGGTGATGACCACTGAACTGCCACAGGAAACAGCTGGGCTCTCCTGAGCTGGGACAATGGGGGGGCATCAGACCTCAGCCACACCTCCCTGACACCCACAATCAAACCAGCCACAAACACTGAGCCACTGCAGGAAGTGCACCAGGCTCTCCCGAACCAGGGTGGTGGGGGGCCTCGGGCCTCTGCCACAACCCCCCATGCCTGCAACCTGCTCAGCAATGACCAAGACACTGCTGGAAGCCCCCTGGTCTCCCCTGCAGGAATGAGGGGGATGCCACAGGCCTCAACCCCACCCCTCCTCCTTCCTCCTTCTCTATTGGAGGCACTAGCCAGAGCAATCAGGCAAGAGAAAGAAATAAAGGGCATTTAGATTAGAAATGATGAAGTCAAACTGTCCCTTTTTGCAGATGACATGATCCTATATATATAGAAAAACTTAAAGACTCTACCAGAAAACTCTCAGAGCTGGCTAACAATTTCAGTAACATTGTAGGATACAAAATCAACACCCTAAAATCAGTAAGTGGCATTTTATACACCAATAACAAACCAGCAGTAAAAGAAATAAAAAAAAGCAAGCTCATTTACAACAGTCATCAACAAAATAAAATACTTGGGAGTCAATTTATCCAAGGAAGTGAAATATCTCTACAATGAGAACTACAATACACAACTGAAAGAAATTAAAGAGGACACAAAAAGATGGAAAGACATACCATGCTCTTGGATTGGAAGAACTAATATGATGAAATGTTTATTCTACCCAAACAATCTATAGATTCAATGCAATCCTCATCAAAATACCAATGACATTCTTCACAGAAAGAGAAAGAACAATCCTAACATTCACATGGAACAACAAAAGACCCTGAATAGCCAAAGAAATCCTGAGCAAAAAAATAAATAAAGCCAGATGCATAACACTACCTGATATATTATATTGCAAAGCTATTGTAACCAAAATAGCATGGTACTAGCATAAAAATGGATACTCAGATCAATGGAACAGCAAAGAAAACTCTGTAATCAACCCACATACTTATAGTCAAATGATCTTTGACAAAGACAACAAGAACATACATTGGGGAAAAGAGTGCCTCTTCAATAAATGGTGCTGAGAAAATTGGACATCCATAAGCAGAAGAATGAAACTGGACCTGTACCTCTCACCAAATACCAAAATCAACTCAAAATGGGTTAAAGACTTAAATATAAGACCCCAAACCATAAAACCACTAAAAGAAAACATAGGGAAATCCCCACAGGAAGTAGAACTGGGCAAAGACTTCATGAATAAGTTCTCAAAAGCACAAGCAACAAAAGAAAAAGTCAGTAAATGGGATTATATAAAACTAAAAAGCTCCTGTGCAGCAAAGGAAACAATTAACAGAGTGAAAAGACAACTTACAGAGTGGGAGAAAATATTTTCAAACTATACATCTGATAAGGATTAATATCCAGAGTATATAAGGAACTAAAACAACTATACAGTAAAAAAAAAAAAAAAAACAAAAAAAAAAACCCACAAATAACCCAATTAAATGGCAAAGGTGAGGAATAAACATTTTTCAAAGGAAGACATACAAATGGCCCATAGATACATGAAAAAAATGCTCAACATCACTCAGCAGCAGGGAAATGGAAATCAATACCACACTGAGATAACATCTCCCCCCAGTTAGACTGGCCATTATTAAAAAGACAGAGAATAACAAATGCTGGTGAGGATGTGGGGAAAAGTGAACTCTTCTACACTGTTGGTGGGACTGTAAATTGGTGACACCATTATGGAAAATGGTAAGGAGCTTCCTCAAACAACTACAGATAGAACTGCCATACAATCCAGCATTCCAGTGGTGGGTATATATTCAAAGGATTGGAAATCACCATGTTGAATGGATATCTGCAACTCCCATGTTCATCACAGCTTTATTTACAATTGCCAAACTATGGAACCAGCCTAAACGTTTATCGACAGACAACTGGATAAGGAAAATGTGGTATATATTCAATGGAATACTACTCAGCCATAAAAAAAATGAAATTCTGCCATTTGCAGTAACATGAATGAGCCTGGAGAAAATTATGTTAAGTGAAATAAGCCAGATACAGAAAGAGAAATACCACATGTCCTCACTCATAAGTGGGTGCCAGGAAGGAAGGAAGTAAATAAGGAAGGAAAGAAAGAAAAAAAGAAAGAAAATAAGAAAGAGACCACAATAATACCTTGAACTTTCAAAAGGAGAGAACAATCCTAAGGATACTATGGATGGGTCGGGGGAGGAAAGGGGGTTGAAGAGTGATAGGCAGGATAAGGGGCATAAAGAAAAATTATGATTTGCAATAATGAATATGCCAATAAAAATAAATATAGAAATAAAATTTATAAACAAATCAATGTTATAAAGGATTAAACTAACAAAAGAAACTTATAAAATGTTTATAGAATGTGTGATGTAATGGCACCCACCTGTATGCCCATGTTGAAGCCAATTTCACGAAGACTATTTACAATAATCAGGGAATTGTGCAGATACTGTTCAGGACTTTTTGGTTGTGTGTACATATTTACAAAATAAGACTCTATCTGGAAAAGACAACAATCAAACCTTTTGGTAATGGAATAAAAATTTCTCCTTTTTAAGTGTTCTCTGTTGTTCAGCAAAAAATCATTTAGATATTAACATTTGTCATTAATAGATTATTGTAATAAAAATGCGAGAATAAGCAAAAAGGCATTGCTAGCCATTCAGATTCAGGTGTCTGACTTAAAATTAAGACATTTAAAGAGAACATTTTTCAGAAAATGTACGTCAAATTTTAATCACTAAGTTCTTTCAAATGATAGATCATTGTGCATAAAAATGACTCTTACCAAAAACGGGCAATAAGCTCCCAACTGTGTTGCAAAAACAAGGCCATCTAATAGGTCTTTGTCAAAATTTACTATCCATCTCTCAGAGGGAATAGCACCTGTTTCATAAAAGAGGCAAAGTAAATATAACAATAGTATTGCTTTGTTAAAAGGCATCTTATGGAAATTAGCACAATAGGTAAGAAAACTTTGTCTCTGCTTGAAAAATAAAAAGCATATTATTTCACAAATAAAAACTAATTTTAAACCTCAGAAGTTTAACACTATGAAAGATGTCTGCATGGCTTTATAAGCTACTGCGAGCTATCTCCTTTATTTCTATGTGAACCACTTTGAAAACTACACTACCATGTAGTAAAGGAAGACAAATCCAATATTTCAACATTGCTCATTCTGTTGAGTATCTTGAGGCTCAAATGTCTGATCGATGATCATCAACATGTGTAAGGAGGCTCAAAAGGCATGTGGTTACTGGTAATGTAGAGTTTTAGTGCCGGTTTCCATATTTGTTGGAGAAATTCCTCCACATATAGAGTCACCATATGGAAGGGTTTGAAGATTTATGGCATAAAGAAACCAAAATAGACAAATAAAAGAAAATATAAGATGGAGAAGTAATAAAAGTAATTCTCAATTACAGAAATAGTACTATGCTGAGACTGGAACAAAAAGTAAAAGTATCTGAATATTAAGTGAATACCTGAAATATTGGCCCATATTGGGTGAAGGTCGATTTAACCAGTGGAAATAATTGCTGTTAATACGACATTCCCTTTTTTAAAAAGTTTCCAAAAGGGTCTAGCTTCTTTATTGTTTGAGACAATGTCTTTCTTGCCTATAAACAAGGGATCTTCATAAATCCCCTCAAATCCCTTGATTCCCATTTTTTTGCAAAGAGAAAACTATGACAGAAGATCTCTATGACATGTATGTCACTTCACACACCAGGATTACTTGAAGGAGTTTAACATCTTGTTAAGGAACGATCACACCCATAACAGGAAAACAACCAATGTAATATCCCCGAACTAGAAATCAATGGATAGATAACCACATAGCAAAAACTGCAATCCAGTGCTACATTTTGATCTTCCCCCTTCTTTTGTCAACAGCGAAAATTCTGGCTCTTATCATCTACAATATATTTACTTATTTGTTCAACTAGTCTACATATAATGTGCTTTCATAATTGCAAATCCATGCCCCTGTGAGAAACTAGAATAAGGTGTGTATGTACAGTTTTTTTCATCTTTAGTTTTATAATACGCAATCATAACATTCTTTTAATTAATAAGTTGGCTCTTTTCTTCTCCATTACTACCATTGAGGCTGTCAAACATCTGTAATCCAGAGAAACTCATTTGTCACAGCCTACATTCTATCCTGGATTACTTCCATATCTTGGCTGATTTTTTTTTTTTTTAATTACATACACTAACATGCACTCTTTGTGGAGTAATACTTAGAGGGATTTAAAGCATACATTTTCATATATTCACCACCACATATCCATACAGAAACGTTTCATCACTCCCCGAATTCTGATGCGCTGTACCTCTGTAGTCATCTGTCCTTATCTACCCTCATCTGTCAGCCTCTGGCAAGTAGTGGCGTGTTTTTCATCCCTATAATTTCACCTCTCCTGGAATGCCATAAAAATGAAATCATACAATATTAACATGTAGTCTTTTGGGTCTAGTTTCTTTCTCTTAGTAAAATGCATTTAAAATGCAACCATGCTATTGTGTGAATCAATAGTTGTTTTTTTTTCCTTCTTACTGTTAAGTTGTATTGTATGGATATACCACGGATTGTGTACCCATTCACTGACTGAAGGTCATTTGGTTTGTTTTCTGCTATAAACTTTCCATGCAGGACTTACTGTGGTCATCAATTTTAATTTCTCTTGGGCAGGAAAGAGATTACTGGACCATATAGTAATTATATTCAGCCAGTTTCATATGCTTATTTCCCATCTCTCTCTCTCTCTCTTTTTTTGGTTAAGTGTCTGTTCAGAACTTTTGATTGTTTTTCAAATTGGGTTGTTTATTTTCTTATTGAGTTTTGAGAGTTCTTCATGTTTTCTGCATGCAAGAAATTTTCGGGATATGTGATTCAAAACTATTTTCTCCCAGTCAGTAGCTTGTCTTTTCATTCTCTGAACAGTGTCTTTCACAAAGCAAAATTTTAATATGGTAAAGTCTAATTATTTTTATTCTTTTAATTTTTATTTTATGGATCATGCCTAGTCTCATATGTAAGAACTCTTTAACTCAAGGTTTTACTAATGTTATTCTATGTTTTCTTCTAGAAGTTTTGTATTTTTTTATTTTACCTTTAACTCTGTGATCCACTTTGAAATGATTTTAGTTTGATGTGTAAGTGCGTGGTATAGATCAAAGTTCATTATTTGCATATGTTCCTCCAATTGTTCAAGTACTATTTGTTGAAAATATTATTCTTCCTTGATTGAATTGTTTTTGCACTTTTGTAAAAGAAAAATTTGTTGATTATGTTTATATGGATCTATTCCTTCTCTATTCCTTTGATCTATCTATATATCTGTCCTTCTGCCAATACCACACAGTCTTAATTATTGTAGTTTCAAAGATTCTTCTACTTCATAATTGTTTTGGCTGTTGTATTGTAGTAACAATGCCTTTATACATGTATGTACATTTTGAAGTCAACTTATTAATAACTATAAAAACAATGTGTTGGGATTTTCATTAGGATTTCATTGAATCTATAGATTAATTTTTGATATCTTAATATTTAGTCTTCCAACACCATGTGTATGATATATTTTTCTATATATTTAGTTTTCTTTGATCTTTTTCATCAATGTTTTTTCATTTATAGCACATACAAGGGTACTTCAAAAAGTCTGTGGAGAAATAGAATTGAAAGACAATACAAATCTTTCCATGACTTTTTGAAGTACTGTCGTATAACCTGAACATATTTTGTTAGGTTTATACTTAAGTATTTCATTCTCTTTTGCTATGGTAAATGGTATATTTTAATTTCAAATTCTGTTTTCTGCCAGTATATAAAAGTAGAATTTATTTTTGTGCACTGATCATACACCCTGTGACCTTGATAAATTTATATACTAGTTTTTGGAGGTTTTTGTAGATTCTTTGGGATTTTCTACTTGACAGTCATATGAAATTACAGCCCCATTTTCAGAAGTGGAGGTGGCTTATTATTCTTTTTTAAGTTCATTCTTTCCTTTTTCTTTCTTTCTTCCTTCCTTCTTTCTTTCCTTCTTTTTCTTTCTTTTTCTTTCTTTCCAACTTCAGTGAATTTTTACCAGGGCCCTAAGGGTGACATTATGTGTTGTCTTTGCCACAGATTAACACATTTGTTTTATAGGGTATATAGGAGTCTGGGCAAATTGCTTGCCCTTATTCCAGGTCTTCACTATGGCGGACATGTTCTCCAGACTTAGTTCAGTCATTTCTGTGAGCAACCAGGGAGGTTTGAGGAGAATGAATATACAAAAGGATGCAAATTCTTACTATAATTGTGGCCCCAAGGGCTTCATGATCTCTTGCTACATTACGCTTGGTCTCTATAATGTGCAAACCACCATAACTCAACTCTTCTTACCGGTGTCTAGCTGTATCTACCACAAGTAGAACATTACTATCACTTCATTTCTTCCTATAAGTGCCTGTTCTCCCTTACATTGGAGCCACTTTATTGCTCTGGAACCTCAGCTTTCTGGAGAAATCAAGAAAAATCAAGAATTTGGTTTGTCTTGCTTTCGCTGTTGTTGTAAGGATGGGAGCAAAGCTCTTTCCAGTCCTCTACCTCCCTGAGCACCTATTTTTATCCAACCCATCACAACTTGGAACTGCTTTGATATCAAATTCCAGTAGGCATGAGCCTTTACTGCTCAAACATGGCTCTCAGTAAGAATAGGATGGCAGTGATTCTCCAGGACGATGCTGGGAAGAGGTAAAAAGAAAACTTCCAAGTGCTTCTATAATCTCTGATTCCATGCTTATATCTTGCCTTTTATATGCAAGGCTACTGCTAAGCCCTCTCCATAGCTTACCACAGCCTTAGGTATGTCAAAGATTTTCTAAGTTTTTATGATAGTTCCTTTGATATAGGCCACTCTCTCCTATACTCCTTTTAAGGTTTTACTTCTCAAAATGAGCTAACTGAATCAACAATACCTGCATCAAATGGAAGCTCATTGAAAATGCAGAATTTCCAGCCCTACTCAACACCCACTGAAACATAAAACAGTTTAAGAAAATCTCCAGAAGATTTGTTTATATTATCATCTGAGAAGTGTTGGTCTAGGGTTGTGTTTTGGAAAGGGAACAAGCAGTCAAATCTAGTCACCATTTGTCAGGAACCAGAAAATTTAAGAGATGCTCCATACACTGTTCTAAAATTTTAATTTGGAAGTTATGTTTTATCCATTTTTTACATTGTAATACTTCAAATATTCAGATTTATTAAAATAGTAATAAAAATGCCAGTCCTAAATAGTATTATAAATTAGAATATGGCTGTTAAACATAAAATTGAATCACTTAATGCACTGAAAGAATAATTGCATCCACTTATTTTTTATGAATATTATAATTGCTACATAAATTTTATTTTAGGTGATTATAACGCTATATTTTTATAACAGTTTTATTTAGATATAATTTACACAACATAAATTTTACACAATTCAATTGTTCAATTCTTTGTTGTTTTGTGTATTCACGGAGTTGTGCAATCATCACTGCCATCTACTTTTAGCATATTTTTCTCAACACATAAAGAAATCCCATACTCACTGAATGCTTCCATTTCTCTCTATATCCTGGAAACAAATGAATCTGCTTTCTGTCACTATAGATTTACTTATTCTGGACATGTCATAGAAACGGGAGCATAAAATATCTGCCTTTTTGTGTTCTGGTGTCTTTCCCTTAGTATAATGCTTTTGAGGTTCATTCATGTTTTCAAATGTATCAGTACTTCATTCTTTTTTATGGCTGAATAATATTCCACTTTATGAATATACCACAAATTGTTTATGCATTCATCAGTTGATGGACATGGATTGTTTCTATTTGGGGACTGTTAGGAATAATGCTGCTATGAACATTTATACAGAAATTTTTGTGTAGTCATATGTTTTCAGTTATTTTGAGTATATCACAATGAGTGGAATTCCTGAATCATATCACTAATTTATTTTTAAAAAGACAATATTCTTAAGAACAGTTTTAGGTTCACAGAAAAACTGAGTGGAAAGTTCAGCGATTTCATATATACTTCCTGCCCCAACACATGCATAGCTTCTCTGATTAGTCAATCCATTTTTAACACCTGGAGAAAATGACAAACTGTTTTCCAAAGTGGTTTTTCCATTTTAAAAACCTCTAGCAATGTATGACGGTTCTAATCTATGCAAATCCTTGTCAATACTTGTTATCTTTTTTATGTTATTTTAATTTTAGTTATCCAAGTTGGTGCCAAGTGCTATGTCATTGCAATTTTGTTTTGCATTTCCCTAATGACTAAATATGTTGAACATCTTTTTATGTAATTATGGGTCATTTGCTTATCTTCTTTGTAGAAATGCCTATTCAAATCCTTTATTCATTTTTTATTTGGGATATTTGTCTTTTTATTACTAACTTCAGTTTTTTTACATTTTCTTAATACAAATCCCTTGCTAGATATATGATTTTGCTTTTGCTGATTACATTTAAATATTCATTTTTATTCTATTAATATTTATGTATTAAATTGATTGGTATTCATGTTAAACCAACTTTGCACTCCTGAGATAAATCACATCTGCTAATTACGTTAATTCATTTTATGTGCTGCTGGATTCTATTGCTAGCAATTTTGAGATCTTTTTAATTCATGAAAAACTTTAATACTTGATATTCATAAAAGGTAACATACTACATTAAAATTTTTGTTTTAAAACACTTCTGAAATGCAATGTAATAAATGCTTTAATGCAAAAATAAATCATCTTGCTTCTAAAAGTAGCTTAATTATGAAGATATTTAAACTCTAAATAAATATAAGATCAGCCACATATAATAGTTACAGGATCAGTCACATGAAATTGAAATAATGTATATAGTACTTGGTAGGACTTCCATATAAATGATCATTTAGCTGGAAACAATGTAAATAATTTTCAGTACCATGATGATAATTGCTATGGAGAAAGACAATAAAAAAAGAATTTGAAAGAAAACAATATTTAAAGTAAGAAAGAAAACAATTACAGAAGTTACATACAATAGAACAGATATGACAAATTATGAATCATATTCTGCTAATATTTTTTCAAAAGTTAGATAAAACACATTAATTTCAAAAAATATGTTACAAAATTTCATTCAAGAATAAATGGAAAATAAGAGTAATCCTATAGCATTAAAGAACTGATTTTTTATTTAAAATTATCCCACAAGGAAACAACAGGTCTAGATGCTTTTACCAGTGAATTTTACAAAATTCAAGAAACAGCAAATCACTCTTACAGAAATTCTTTCAAAGTGTACAAAAGAGGAAATGTTCTCCAAGTACTTGTTTGCGGTTTGCATATACTTTATACATTGCATAATGTTGAATATACTAATTATCCTGATTTGAGCATCCCATATTGCACAGGTAATGACATTCAACTCTGTACCCCACAGATATGTACAATCACCTATGTTACAATAATAATAATAATAAGGTTTTACACCATATCTATTTATATATATTTTACTTCTCAATATACATTGTAGTTGATTTTCATGACCCTTTACCCGTTCCTCTCCACACCCTCTCCCCCCCATCATATCTGTACACTTGACTTAAATAGTTCAAGGAATTTTTGTGGTTATTTTGTCTTCCTCCCCCCTCCTTGATTTGTTTGTGTGTTTATTTATTTATTTATTTTTAGCTCCCACAAATAAGGGAGAACACGTGTTATTTCTCTTTCTGCGCCTGACTTGTTTCAACTTGTTTCAATTAATATAATTTTCTCTAAGTCCATCCATGTTGTTGCGAATGGTACTATTTCATTCTATTTTTATAGCAGAGTAGAATTCAATTGTGTAGATATACAACAGTTTCCTTATCCAATCATCAGATGATGGACATTTTGGCTGGATCCACCTTGGGGCTATTGTAAATAGACCTGCAATAAATATTGGAGTACAGGTATCCCTTTGGCATGGTGATTTCCATTTCTCTGGGTATATTCCCAACAGTGGAATAGCTGGGTCATATGGTATACCTATCTGTCGTTGTTTGAGGAACCTTCATACCATTTTCTATAAAGGCTGCACCATTTTGCAGCCCCACACACAGTGTATGAGCATTTCCTTTTCTCTGCAATCTCTCCAGCTCTTATCATTCTCAGTCTTTTGGATGTTAGCCATCCTAACTGGAGTGACATGGTATCTCAAAGTGGTCTTGATATACATTTCCCAGATGCTGAGTGAGGTTGAGCATTTTTTCATGTGTCTGTTAGCCATTTGTATATCTTCCTTTGAGAAATGCCCACTCAGCTCCTTTGCCCATTTCTCAGTTGGGTTATTTGGATTTTTGCTGTAAAGCTATTTGAGTTCCTTGCATATTCTGGATATTAATCCTTTATCAGATGTATATTTTGCAAATATTTTCTCCCACTCGGTTGTTTTTTTTACTCTGTTGATTGTTTCTTTGGCTGTGTGGAAGCTTTTTAGTTTGATATAATCCCATTTGTTTATTTTACCTTTAGTTGCCTGTGCTTTTTGAATTCTATTAATGAATTCTGTACCCACTCCTACTTCCTGGAGTGTTTCCCCTATGTTTTCTTTAAGGAGTTTTATTATTTCAGGATGTTTATTTAATTCTTTAATCCATTTTGAGTTGATTTTGGTATATGGTGTAAGATACGGGTCTAGTTTCATTCTCCTACATATGAGTATCCAGTTTTCCCAGCACAACTTGTTGAAAAGACAGTCTCTTCCCCAGTGCATAGCTTTGCTGCCTTTGCCAAAGATGAGATGGCTATAGGTGTATGGATTGCTTTCTGGGTTCTCTATTTTATTCCATTGATCTGTGTGCCTATTTTTATGCCAGTACCATGCTCTTTTGGTTCTAATAGCTTTGTAATGTAGTTTAAAGTCAGGTAGTGCTATGCCTCCAGATTTATTTTATTTGGTCAGGATTGGTTTGGCTATGCATGGTCTTTTATTGTTCCATATAAATATCTGGGTAGCTTTTTCTATCTCAGAGAAAAATGTTATTGGAATTTTGATGGGGATTGCATTGAATCTGTAGATGACTCTGGGTAATATGGACATTTTCAAAATGTTAATTCTTTCAATCTAAGAGCATGGGATTTCTTTACATCTTCCTGTGTCCTCTTTAATTGCTCTCAAGATTGATTTGTAGCTGTCTTTGTAGAGATTGTTCACATACTTGGTCATCTTTATTTCTAAATATTATATTTTTTTGGTGGCTATTGTAAGTGGGCTAGCTTTCTTGATTTCTTTTTCTGCATGTTCACTGGTGGAGTATTGAATTGCTACTGATTTTTTTTGTGGTGATTTTATATCCTGCAACTTTGCTGAAATCATTTATCAACTCTAGGAGTTTGTTTTATAGAGGCTTTAGGCTGTTCAATACATAGGATCTTAACATCTGCAGAAAGGGACAGCTTGAATTCATCCTCTCCAATCTGGATGCACTTTATTTCCTTCTCTTCTCTGATTGCTCATGCTAGTATTTCCAATACTATGTTGAATAGGAGTGGTGAGAGTAGACATCCTTATCTAGTTCCTGTTTTTAACAGAAAAGCTTTCAGCTTTTCCCCATTCGGGATAACATTGGCAGTGGGCTTATCATATATGGGTTTAATTATGTTGAGATACTTTCGATCTATGCTTAGCAAGTAGAGAGTCTTTATCCTGAAAGAATTTTAAATTTGGTCAAATGCTTTTTCAGCATCAAGAGGGATGATAATGTTGTTGTTGTCTTTGCTTTTATTGATGTGGTGTATTGCATTTATTGATTTACATATATTGAACCAACCTTGCATCCCTAGGATGAATCCCACTTGATCATGGTGTATAATTTTCTGTGTCTGTTGCTGTATTCTGTTAGCTAGTATTTTATTGAGGATTTTTGCATCATTATTCCTCAAGGATATTGACCTGTAGTTTTCTATTTTTGATGCACCTTTGTCTGGTTTTGGTATCAGAGTGGTGTTTGCCTCATAGAATGAGTTTGTGATAATGCCCTCTGTTTCAGTTTTTGGAACAATTTGTAGAGAATTGGTATCAGTTCCTCTCTGAAAGTTTGGTAGAACTATGCAGTGAGCCCATCTGTTCCTGGTCTTTTCTTTGTTGGGAGCCTTCTGATAACAGCTTCAATCTCTTTTCCTGTTATTCATGTGTTCATGTTGTCTATATTTTCTTGGCTCAGTTTTGGTAGTTTGTATTCATCCAAAATTTACCCATTTCCTCCAAATTTTCAAATTTGTTGGCATATAGTTGTATACAGTAATCTCTCATAATTCCTTGTATTTCAGAGTTGTCAGTTGTGATATCATCTTTTTCACTTCTAATTTTTGGTATTTGGGTCTTCTCTTTTCTTTGTTAATTTTGCTAAACATTTGTTGATTTTATTTATCATCTCAAAAAAACAACTTTTTGTGTCATTGATATTTTTTATTGTTTTTTGGGTGTCTATTTCATTTAATCTGTTCTGCTCTTAATAATTTCTTTCCATCTACTAACTTTAGGTTTGGTTTGTTCTTGTTTTTCTAGATCTTTAAGGTGAAGTGTTAGATTTTTTATTTTCCATCCTTCCTTTCTTCTGAAGTAAGCATTTAATGCAATAAATTTCCCCCTTAATACTGCTTTTTCAGTATTCCACAGGTTTTGGTATGACATGTCATTATTTTCATTAGTTTCAAGAAATTTTTTGATTTTCTGTTTAATTTCTTCTTGGACCCAAATGTCATTAAGTAAAATGTTGTTTAATTTTCATGTGTTTGTATAGTTTTCAGAGTTTCATTTATTATTGATTTCTAATTTTAATCCATTGTGATCAGGAAACATACATGGAATAATTCCAATAGTTCTGAATTTGTTGAGACTTGCTTTGTGATCTAATATGTGATATATCCTGGAAAATGTTCCATGTGCTGATGAGAAGAATCAATATTCTGAGGTTGTTGGATGGAAAGTTCTGTAGATATCTGCAAAGTCCAATTGGTCTAAAGCATTGTTTAGATCTTGTGTTTCTCTGTTGATTTTTTGCCTGATGATCGGTCCAATGATGAGTGCAGTGTTCAGGTCCCCTGCTATTATGGTGTTATTGTCCATCTCTTTCTTTAGATCTAATAGTGTTTGCTTTGTAAATCTGGCTGCTCTGACATTGGGTGCATATATACTCAAGATTTTTATGTCTTCTTGATGGATAGATCCTTTTATCATTATATAGTGGCCTTCTTTATCTCCCTTATGGTTTTTGGTTTAATGTCTATTTTATCTGATATAAGACTAGCTACTCCAGCTCATTTTTCATTTTTATTTCCATGATATATCTTTTTCCATCCTTTCACTCTTAGTCTATGTGTGTCTTTACAGGACAAGTGAGTCTCTTGAAGACAGCATATTGTTGGGTCCATCTTTTTAATCCAGTCAGTCAGTCTGTGTCTTTAGAATGGGGAATTTAATCCCTTTACATTTAGAGTTATTATTGAAAGGTGTTGATTTACTCCTAGCATTTTACTGATTTTTGTTTGGATGTCTTATGTACCTTTTGTTCCTTTCTTTCTAATTTTCTGTTTGTCTTCTGTATTTTTTTGGTTTCTGGGGGTGATAGAGAAACTATTTTATTTCTCTTTTGTTAGCATTATTATTTTTTTTTGCTGGTGAGTGCAGGGGACAGAATCAGTGGGAGAGCATGGACAGCCAGTAAGAGACTTGTGAGGACACTGTGGAGCACAAAAACCACACAAAGTGGTATGCAAGAAAAAGAGATATGTGGCTTCAGCCACCACCACGTCTCCAACACCAGGATCAGTCAGGAGGAATTCTCCCTTAAAAAAGAAAGATTCTACTCAACTGTGAGCACTTCACAGCAGTAACCATTCTCCTCCTCTTGCCTCAGTCTGCCCCAACCAGCACCAAGGTTTCCTGTACCATTCTCTAGTACTAGAGTTATGGCCCTTCTCCCTGCACAAGACTTCATCATGTACAGTATGCCCCACTGCTAGGACCATGCCACCCATGTGTCTTAGCCCAGCTGACCACACAGCAGTTGCTGCCTGAGTGGCTCCAGCTTTTCAGCCACCTGCATGGATCTGGTTATCCACATCACCCCAACTGCAGCCCTACCTGCATACATGGACCCAGCCATCCAGCTTCCCTCACAGACACAGCTGGCCCTGCTATCCATGAAGCCACAGACATCCAGCCACCTGCACAGCCCCAACCATCATAGCCAACTGTGCATTCCCACCTACATGCATGGGGCAGCTGTCCAGCCATCTATGTGGCCCAAACCATCCTGGCTGCCTGCATGGCTCCAGCCTCAGAAGTAGCTTCTGATGCAACCAAAAACTACTCAGTCTATCCAGAACAACAGAACCTACCCGGAAATACTGAAACAAGTGAGCTTACCCAGAACCAAAACTAAAACACCTCACCCAATGGGCATATATAAGAAATCTACAGGAGGGAGTCTGTCTCTTCAAATGCCACCCCAGAGTAACAGAAGAAGCAATTGATCTACCAGATAGCCAGAAATCAATGTAGGGAAACTAGAAATATGGAAAACAAGAAAATATGAGAACCCCAAATGAATACAATAATTCTCAAATACTAGAACTAACACAACAGGAAACCCCTGATATGTCTGAAAGGAATTCTGAGAAACAATCTTAAAGAAACTAAGTGATATACAAAAAGACTTAGTGAAACAACACAATGAAATGAGAAAAACAATCCAGGGCATGAAGGATGAAATTTACAAGATTCATACCATGAAGAAGAATGTAGCAGAACTCGTGAAACTGAAAGACTCTTTCAATGAAATAAAAACTACAGTTGAGAGCATAAGCAGAAGGCTAGAGTAAGTGGAAGAAAGAATTTCTGATCTTGAAAACAGTCTTTTCAAAATAACATAGGCAAACAAAAAAAAAAAAGAAAAGAAAAGAAAAAATAAAAGATTCTGAAAAAAATGAAGAAAATCTAAGAGAGGTATTAGGCAACATTAAGCACACAAATATGTGAATAATGGGCATTCCAAAGAAGGAGGAGAAAGGAAAATCAATTGAAAACATATTCAATGAAATAATAGCAGAAAACTTCCCAGGTAGTGGTAGAGATGTGGACTTCCAGATCCAAGTGGCTCAAGGATCCCCAAACTGATTCAATCCAAAAAGGTCCTCTCTGAGACACAATGCAGTCAAACTATCAAAAGTCAAAGACAAAGAGAGAATCCTAAAAACAGCAAGGGGAAAGCATCCAGTCACGCTGTGGGAGTTCTCCACCACATGACCAGACCTACAAAAAACTCTTTAAGGGAGTTCTGCACAAAACAAAAAAGTGATAATCACCACCTTAAATACATGAGAAGGAATAAACACCACTGGTAGAGATAATATGCAAATGAGAAAGAGAAAAAAAAGCATACTTTACAACATCAAACAAATCAATAAACACCAAAGGCAAACACTAATGGGGAAGAAAGGAACAAAGATATTTAAATCATCCATATGAGAAGCAATTAAATGTCAGGAGTAAGACAATACCTTACAAATACAATCGTCAATTGAAAATGGATTAAATTTCTCAATCAAAAGACACTGACTGAAGGCATTAATCTGTACCCAACTATATGCTTTCTACAAGAAATTCACTTCACCTGCAAAGACAAACAGACTAAAAGTGAAGGGATGGAAAAAGTTATACCATGAAAATGGAAACCAAAACGAGCAGGAGTTGCTAGTCTTACATCAGATAAAATTTTAAAACAAAAAGCATAAAAAGACAAATAAGGCCTTTATATAATGATAAAAATATCCACCAGCAAGACATAAAATAAATATATATGCAACCAATACCAAAGCACCTAGATATATAAAGCAAATACTATTAGATTTAAAAAAAGAGATATGCCCCAGTGCAATAATAGTTGGGGACCTGAACACACCTCTCAACATTGGACAGATCACCTCTGCAACAAATCAACAGAGAAATACAGGATTTAAAATACACTTTAGACCAATTGGTCTTAGATAACTACAGAATATGCATTCTTCTCAACAGCACATAGGATATTCTCCAGGATAGACCACATGTTAGGTCACAAACCAAGTCTCAACAAAGTTTTAAGAATCAAAATCATTTCAAGTATCTTTTCAGATGAGAGTGGATTAAAACTAGAAATCAAAAACAAAGAAAACTGTGGAAACTACAGAAATACATGGAAATTAAACCACATGTTCCTGAACTACCTATGGGTCCAAGATGATATTAAACAGGAAATCAAAAATATTCTTGAAAGTAATGAATATAAAGAAACATCTTAGCAAAACCTGTTGAATAAAGCAAAAGCAGTACTAAGACTGAAGTTTATTGAAATAAATGCTTACATCAAAAGAACAGAAAAATTTCAAACAAACAACCTAATTCTACATCTCAAAGAACTAGAAAAAGAACAATCCTATCCAAAAATTAGTAGATGGAAGGAAATAATTAAGATCAGAGCAGAACTTGGGCCGACCCCATGGTGCACTCAGGAGAGTGCAGCGCTGGGAGTGCAGCAGTGCTCCCGCCGCGGGTTCGGATCCTATATAGGGATGGCCGGTGCACTCACTGGCTGAGTGCGGTGCGGCTGGTCACAAAAATGACAAAAAAAAAAAAAAGATCAGAGCAGAACTAAATGAAATAGAGACCCCCCCCCAAAAAAATGATACAAAAGGTCAATGAAACAAAACGTTGGCTTTTTGAGAAGGTAATCAAAATAGAGAAACCATTAGCTAGGCTAACCAAAGAAAGAAGAGAGGAGACCCAAATAACAAATATCAGAAATGAAAGAGGAGACATTACACTTGATACCACAAAAATACAAGGAATCTTTAGAGATTATTATAAACAACTGTATGACAAGAAATATGAAAACTTGAAGGAAACTGATAAATTTCTGTACACATACAAACTACCAAGACTATCAAGACTGAAACAAGAAGAAATAGAAAACCTGAACAGACCAATAACAATGACATATTGAAGCAGTAATCAGCAATCTCCCAATAAAGAAAAGCTCAGGACCAAATGGCTTTACAGCTGAGTTCTACCAAAACTTTAAAGAGGAATTAATACCAATTACCTTCAAGCTATTTCAAAAAAATTGAAACAGAACTCATAGAGTTTGGATGTTATTGTCACCCCAAAACTCATGTGGAAATCTGATCTTGAAGGTGGCAGTGTTGGGAGCTGTGAGTCATGGGGGCAGATCCTTCATGAAGAGATTAATGTTCTCCCTGTGGGTTTGGGTTAGTGAGTGAGTTCTCACTTTATTAGTTCCTCTGAGTGCTGGTTGTTTAAAAAGACCCTTGCACCTCCCCTCTCTCTCTTACTTCCTCTCACCGTGTGATCTGCTTGTACCTATTGACTTCCTGTCCTTTTCCACCATGAGTAGAAGCAGCCTGAGGCCTGTACCAAGTGCAGCTGTCCCAGAATCATGGGGCAAATTAACCTCTTTTGATATGAATTACCCACTCTCAAGTATTCTGTTAGAAGAATGCAAAAATGTACTAATACAAGAATCCATTCTCCCATTCTCTCATTCTATGAGGCCAGCATCATCCTGATACCAAAACCAGACAAAGATACAATAAAAAAAAAAATTACAGGCTAATATCCTTGATGAACATAGACACAAAAATCCTCAACAAAACATTAGCAATCAGAATATAGGAGCACATATAGAATATAGGAATACATAAAAAAAAATATACACCATGATCAAGTGGGATTCATCCCAGAGATGCAAGGATGTTTCAACATATACAAGTCAATAAATGTGATACACCACATCAACAAAATCAAGGACAAAATCCATATGATTATCTTCATAGATGCAGAAAAAGGGCTGGCAGGTTAGAGAAGTTATAGCACTGCCTTGTAACACCAAGGTCAAGAGTTTGGTTCCCCATGTCAGCCAGATGCCCCCCCCCAAAAAATACACACACACACACACACACATATACATATAACAAAAAAGAAATTTCAGAAAAAAACATTTGACAAAATTCAACATTGCTTGATAATAAATACTCATAGTTAATTCGGTATAGAAGGAAAGTATATCAACACAATAAAAGCCATGTAAGAAAAACCCATGGCCCACATCATTCTAAATAGAACATGAACAAGACAAGGATGCCCACTCTCGCCTCTCCTATTTAATGTGGTATTGGAAGCACTAGCCAGAGCAACCAGGCAAGAGACAGAAATAAAGGGCAACCATTGGAAATGATGAAGTCAAACTATCCCTATTTGCAGATGATGTGATCCTGTATAGAAAAACTGAAAGACAATAGAAAAAAACTCTTAGAGTTGATAAATTATTTCAGTAAAGTTGCAGGATACAAAATTGACACACAGAAATTAGTAGTGTTTTTATCCTCTAATAATGAATTAGCAGAAAATAAATCAAGAAATTAAGCCCACTTTAAATAGTCACCAAAAAAATAAAATACCTAAAAATAAATTTAAACAAGGAGGTGAAAGATCTCTACAATGAGAACAACAAATCACTGTTGAAGGAAATTAAAGATGACATGAGAAATGGAAAGACATCCCATATGCTTGAATTGGAAGAATAAACACTGTGAAAATGTCCATACTACCCAAAATGAACTACAGATTCCATGTAATCCTCATCAGTATATCTATGACATTCTTCACAGAAATAGAAAAAAAAACAATGCTAACATTCATATGGAACAACAATAGACCCCAAATAACCAAAGCAATCCTAAGCAAAAATAAATAAATAAATAAATAAATAGAGCCAGAGGCATTACACTTCCTAACTTCAAATTATACTATAAAGCTATAGTGACAAAACAACATTGTACTGGCATAAAATCAGACACTCAGACCAAGTGAACAGAGTAGAGAACCCAGAAATCAACGCACTTATTTACAGCCAACCCATCTTTGACAAAGGTACCAAGAACATTCATTGTGGAAAAGACTGTTTCTTCAATAAATGTTGCTGGGAAAGCTGGACTTCCATATGTAGAAGAATGAAACTAGAGCATTACTACTGCCATATACCAAAATCAAATCAAAATGGATTAAAGACATAAATATAAGACCTGAAACTATAAAACTCCTAAAAGATAACATAAGGGAAACACTTCAGGAAGTAAGATTGGGCAAAGGCTTTATGAATAAGACCCCCGAAACACAGGCAACAAAAGAGAAAATAAACAAATAGGATTATATCAAACTAAAAAGTTTCCACATAGCTAAGAAACAATTAACAAAATGAAGAGACAACCAACAGGGTGGGATAAAATATTTTCAAACTATGCATCCAACAGGAGATTAATATAAATAATATATCAGGAATTCAAACAACTTATTAGCAAAAAAATCCAAGTTAACCCAATTAAAAAAAGGGCAAAGGAGCTAAGTATCTTCTCAAAGGAAGATATACGAGTGGCCAAGAGATACATGAAAAAATTCTCAACATCACTAAGCATCAGAGAAATGCAAATCAAAACCACATTGAAATATCATCTCATCCCAGTCAGACTGGCCATTATCATAAAGACAGAACAAGAAATGCTGGTTAGGATGCAAAGAAAGGTAGGACTGTTGGTGGGACTGTAAATTAGTGCAGCCATTATGGAATACAGTATGGAGGTTCCTCATTCAACTACAGATAGAACTACCATATGATCCAGCAATCCCCCTGCTGGGTATATACCCAAAGGAATGGAAATCATAATGTCAAAGGGATACCTGAACTCCCAGGTTTATCACAGCTCTATTTACAATAGCCAAGATATGGAACCAATCTAAATATCCATCAATGGATAACTGGATAAGGAAATTGTTTATATATACTGAGTAGAATACTACTGTACCATAAAAAAGAACAAAATTATGGCATTCGCAGCAACATGGATGAATCTGGAGAAAATTAGGTTAAGTGAAATAGGCCAGGCACAGAAAGAGAAATACCATATGTCCTCACTCATAAGTGGTAGCAAAAACAAAACAAAACAAAACAAAGCAAAAAAAAAAAAAAAGAAAAAAAAAAGCAAATAAATTTTAAAAAGAAAGAAAGATACAATGATCACAATATGTTGAACTTCCAAAACGAGAGAACACAACTGAGTTTACCAGAGGTGGGAAAGAGGAAGAGAGAGAGGTTATTAGTGAGAAACTGGTAAAGGGCCACAAAAAATTACTACATTGTGTAATGTTGAATATACTCATTATCCTGATTTGAGCATTATATATTGCACACAGGTATTCATACTCAACGTGGCCCCCCACAGATATGTACTGTCAAGTATGTTTCAATAAAAAATAAATAAAATCAATGAATTACCCCAAAGTTTATACTCAGTCAAGATGCCATTTACATATAAATAAATTAATATATTTACAAACATAACTAACAGACTAGAAACCCTTAGAGTGATAATCTGAAAAGCAAAATAACTTAGAAATCCGGCCATCCAATAATTGAATTAAAAAATAAAAATGGAGATTCCAGGAAATAACACATGTGGCTGAATACCGACAATAGAATATAAGTGTTATAAGTATTAACAATGTAGGCATGAGAAATGTAACAAAAATAATGACACTGAGAAAGGAAGGTGAGAGGAAATGACAGGAATAATTTTCTCACCTGTCACAGCAATGACTATCAATGCTGCGTAAATCCAAAACATGTAGCAACAACAGAAAACCAAAAATCTCAGAATTCATAATGTTATTTATAATTTTTTTTCTTTTATGTTTGGGGCATATTTCAGGAAATCATATTTCTTGTAGAGCACAAATATTCATCTTATATGGTATCTTTGCATTAACTATTTTATCTTATTTGCTATATCTAAATTTGCATACATTAAGGTTTGTAACCTTCACTGTGCATCAGAATCACCTAAAAAGGGCTTTTAAAAGCTATGCATGTATAGGCAACACCATGAGGATTCAGTTTCGATTGACTTGGGGTGGGAAGCCCATTTTTTTTTCTTTTTTTTAATCATTGAGGTGATTCCAATGTTAGTCTAGACTTGAAAAACCAATGCTATTGATGAAAAAGAAATAAGACATCTCTCAGGCTATCGGGAAAGAATTTGCAATGAAAAAGAAGGCTATGATTAATATTTTGAACGGGCAGTATCACACGATGATACTTAAAATGAAGTTTGAAATCAAACTGCTTGGATTCGAATCCCAGCCACATGCTCTTCTGGAAAAATAAATGACCCTTTTTGCTTTAGGTTTTCTGTTAAACAATATAAATATTTAACTATGAGATCTTGTGTGATTTTATATATAAAATTCTTAGTCCTTTAATTGGCATACCAAAAATGTTGGCTATTATTAATCATGGTTTTGTCAAATGCCTAATTAGATTTGTGGTCTGTTGAAGAAAAGATAAGTGAATCAAGTTCTGATTTTGTCTATTCTAGACATGCTTTCATTCCACAAGGCTGAAAAGCCTTTACTGGTTCTTTTGTGATCCTTTTTTGAGCATTTTGAGAGAAAGCTAAATATTAGAAGAATACATATGGGATGTCTAAAGTCTGGAACTGACTGAAGATCCCTATAATGTTATAGCCAAAATTATGAAATTTTAGATAATACATAAAAAAGATAAGAATTCTCCAAAAATTAATTATCTACATAAAAATTTTGAGCATTATAGAATGTGATGGTTGGCATTCTCATTCCTTAACTTCCTGTTTACAATGATATCATAAATACTGACACTTCTCTGACCATTAGAAAAAGTGATGGTTTGTCTTGATGTAATCAGAGACAAAAGTCAACTGCATTGGAAATCACTGGAATCATGCATGAAAACATTGACAAGACAGTTGGTGAATAGGTATATGTTTACTTATGTATTTATTTTGTATTTTTTAAAATGCAAAATTAGGGCCATCCCCGTGGCTCACTCGGGAGAGTGCAGCACTGGTGGCACCAAGGCCATGGGTTCGGATCCTATATATGATGCGCTCACTGGCTGAGCGTGGTGCAGACAACACCATGCTGAGGGTTGTGATCCCATTATCGGTTAAAAAAAAAAGTGCAAAATTGTATGTGTATGTAATTGTGTATACATAGATATATTTATATCTACCTATATAATATTTATGATTCGATTTCTTAAAATATTTTTTCAGCTCAGTGAGCAACTAAGTGTTCCAACCACAAAGGTAATGCAATTTTATTTAATCAACGTGTGATGATGTTATGAGTGATAAAAATTCTCACTTGCCACTCAAGAGACCAGATTCATTTCCAAGGCCCATGCAGCTGACAGATAGAAGGGATTTGGGCTCTTTTATTCACTGCTACGTTTCTAATCCCTAGATTAGTGCTAGGCACATAAATTAGTGCTTAATAAATATTTGTTAAATAAATGACATTTTTAGTATCTTCTGCCCTCATTAGAATTCTCTAAATTATCAAACAAATATCAGATAAAGATTCACTTATTTTTTCCTCAAGTTATTTTATGGTCTTGGTATTTAAACAATAGTTTTTTATGCATTTAGAATTCATTTTTGGAATATGGTATGTAGCACAGAGGTAACTTTATCTTAATTCTAAAGTGTCAGCCAATCGAACTAGTATTTATTATGGATTTTGAAATGCCACATTCATCATACTAAATTTTCTTACATTGTTCTGAGTTACCTGTAGTGTTCAACACAACTGTGAATATTCCTAAAATTTTTAAAAATATTTTTCCTTTGTGATCTATTTTTTCTAACTTTTTGTCTACATTATTTTTTCTGAATTTTTATTAAAAAAAATCAACCTGGAAACCTCGCAGTTGAATAAAACAGCCAATTTAAGAGGAGGAAGAGAATCTTATATTATCACATATTAAAGTGCAAAAAAAATAAAAAGTCAAAAAATATCACAAGCTAAAAATACTGAATGCTGAACACAATTAGTCATTAATGAAATGCAATTCACATGCAAATGAGATACCACCTCACACCATCTAATGTCCATAGTCAATAAAACAGCCATAAGTGTTGGTGAGGATGTGGAGAAATCGGAACCCTCATATATTGGTTCGGAGAATGTAAAATGGTAAAACCACATTGGAAAACAATATGGAAGTTCCTCAAAATGCTAAACATTCAATTATTAGGTGATCCAGTGGTTCCACCTCTATGCAAAATTCTCAACTAAAATGAAAGTATATATTCACAAAAAATTTTACATAAATGTTCATAGCAGCATTATAATAGTCAAAAAGTAGAAACAATCCAAGTGTCCACAAGCCAATACAATAGATAAACAAATTTGGCAATTGCCTTGGTGTTGAGTGCCATCCTGCTATAGGGAACAGCACAGGAGCCTGAGGAGCAATACCCCTTGATCAGCAGGCTGCAAGGGGATCCCATGTATGTGGCATGGCTCCATGGAATTTCCTGTTTGTTCACCTTTGGTTGCTTGACAAGGCTTCCCAGAATTAAACAGCCTAACCTTTTGGCTTGGTATGGTTTTGGGAGATTCCAAGGGCCCTGGAGTTTCTCAAAGGACATGTTAAAATACATCAAAATTAACTGGTTTATTTAAAGGGCATTGTCAGTACTAAAGGTGTTTTTGATACATGTTCCCAGTATGGGTTGGCTTGATTTAATTTTGTTGTCGATTTTTATTGTTAGTGGTGTGTGCATTGACCCATAATTTTAGAATAACTGGCTCTATAGCTGTGATCATACTCTCGTGCGTGTGGAATGAAGTTATTGTGTTAAATTTTTATAAATCCACATCTCCTAGGGAGACAGTAGGTCCGAGTGCAGTGGTGCTTACAACTAATTGATCACAACCAGTTACAGATTTCTTTGCTCCTTCTCCACTCCCACTGCTTCACTTGACTCACCAAGAACAGGTCATTCCACAGTAATAAAAAGAATGATGCAGTGTATTTTAACAAACTTAAGAAGGGTCATTTAACTTCTCATTTTGTCCCCTGTACTTTTCCTGAAGTCTATTGGCAGGGACATAAAAGGTTTTGTTATAGATATAAATAAGTAAAATATTACAAGAATATAAACAAGTTTTGATATTAATAGGTTTGTTTTAGATTAGTTTATAATTTAGAATCATTTAACAGTAATAGAGATTTATTGTTATATTTTATTACATAGAATCATGATATAAGTAATATGGTTTTAGTTGGTTAAGAATTAACATAGTTGATATAAACATAAACATTATTAAATTGTTAAACATAAGTAAGATTAATAGAATGTAAGTTTACATATAAGTTAAGAAGGTTAAGAATTATGGTTCAAACTGAAAGTCTGATGCTCTTTAAAGCCAAGCATGCTGTTATTGTGTAGTTTCCTGGCCACAAGCCACGGACTTTGGGGTGAACTATTGATGCATGAGTGGGTGTTTTTGTCAAAGCATGAGTACTTTGGAACATTTTGACCTTTCTTTTTCAATAGAAATGAAATAAAAAATGTTTCGATTAAAAGATAATTCATTATGTAAAAGATTAAGTAAAAAAATATAAATAAAGCAAGATTCATGTGGTTGTTGTCCACACTTGCACTAGACATCTGTGATCTGTGTCTTTCTTTTTTCAACAAATCCACACCACCTATTCAGGTCCAATGAATCCTGCAGTGCTGGACTCTGGCACCTTGGGTTGAATGTTCCCCCAAAACTTAATTCCCACTGTAGCTGTTGAGGGTGAGAAATCCTATTATGGTAATTGAAAGGTGGGGCCTTGAAGAGGTGGTTAAGTTGATGGTTTAATGGTGGCCAGGGGTGTGGTTTTGAGGGATTTAAAAGGAGGGAGCATGAGGAGCTGTCTCTCTCTCTCTGCTCTGCCCTATTTGCCATGTGATACCGTGAGTCACTGTAGTCACCACCAGGACAAAGCCCTCACCAGATGAGTCCCCTGGACTTTGGACTTCCCAGCCTCCAAAACTGTAAGCAATATTGTTTATTATAAATTACCCAGTTTCAGGTATTTATGCTATAGACAACAGAAATGGACTAATACAGCAATGAAAAAGAATAAAGTACTGATACATGCTACAACACAGATGAATTTTGAAAACATTGTGCTAAGTAAAAGAAGCAAGTGACAAGAATATTGTATAATTTGATTCATATAGAATGTCCAGAAAAGACAAATCCATAGAGACAAAAAATAGATTAGTGTTTTTCTGGAGCTGGGAAGTAAGAAGTGACTGCTAATAGGTACACCCCATATCCATTAGGGGATGATGAAAATGTTCTAAAATTAGATCGTGATGATGTTTGCACAATTGTATCAATATACTGAAAACTTAAATTTTGCACTTAAAATGGATGAATTTTGTGGCATTGGAATTAGATGTCAATATGCTAGTAATATTGATTTGATCAACATATGTATAATGTATATTTTGTTGATTTTTCCTGTTAGTGGTGTGTGTATTTACCCATAATTTTAGAATAACTGGCTCTATAGTTGTGATCATACTCTTGTATGCATAATTATTATACATACTAAATATGTGTAATTGATTTTGATTCAATAAATAAAATAAATTTTAAAAATAAGTAAATAACAAATAAATAAAATAAAATGTTAGATTACACCATTTCTATTGTCCGTGTGCATTTCAATCTTGGAATATCAATGATAAATATTTAATACTGAACATTAAAGAAAAAGTTTGGAGCATCTGAAAAATGTAAAGTTCTTTGTAAATAATTACTATTTTCTGGTTTAATGAAATTGAAAATTAGACACATTTGAAACAACCCAAGGCCTGTAAACTTAAAACTTGAACACCATATTAGTTTTAAAATACATAACATTATTAAAAGGTCATCTTCTAAATGTGTGCAGAATATTGTTTGCTTTAGCAAAGTATTATAAAATAAGCATTCTAAATTTTACTTAGAAATGAGGGACACCTTTAAATGTTATATAAAATAAAAGATAAATGTTACCAAACATACTTATAAGTGCCCCACTAAAGAAAATAACATAAAAATAGTGTTGATACATTCTCTCTTAACTTGACATCTATGAAAGTACCTTTCTGTTCCTTCCCTCCTTCTATCACTCTGTTTTTTTTCTTTATAACTCCTTCACAGAATTATCCTGTCCAACTACAACTCTTTATATTCACCCTAGAATTTGTCCTTGGCCTTCATCAAACAACTCCCAAACCCATCTCAGTAACTTTGACCTCATACCTACCTTTCTAAACGTTTCTGTGTGGCTCTATCTCCCACTGGCATCTCCAGTTCTACGTGGTCAGAATGGAGCTCATCGTCTTTCCCCAAGTCATCTTCTTTCTTTCACTCCACCCAATGACTCAGACCAGACCTTTCAAGCACACCTTTTACTTTCTTTTCTACTCTGCATCCAATCAATGCCAAAGGTCCACAGATCTGTCCTTATAAATGTTTCCACATTGGTTTTCTCTTTTCTGTCTATCCCCAGTACCCACATGAACCCCACATTAATACATGCTCATGTATTCAGTAGCTGTTGAGCTTCTCATCACAATCCCCATCCAGTTCCTCTTTTTTACTGCTGGTAGACTTGTTCTCCTAAATGTGACTCTGATTTTGTGACTTCCTAATGAATTAGATAAACATTCTTCTGTAATTTCCATAGCTGGGTCTAAATAACCTTTCAAGTATTTCCCGTATTTGTGAATCGACTTAACTATTTTGTAGCCTGAGCTGCCACTTGAACAAGACCCAAGCTTCCTCAACTCTGGCTCTCTGCTTATACTGATTTTCCTACCTGATATTAGTTCCATGTAATCTCCACATGTCAAAATCCCACCAAGGCTAATCTCATATATTTCAACCTCAAGACAGCTTGTCTTTAATTCTATAGTTACCTTTGGATTCTTGTGCACATTAAAGTTTGAGAACCACTTTTCCCCCAGATGCGGCAGCTTTATCTTCTCCCTTGTTAAATATACCTCCCTTATCCTCAGTTAATCACTAATGTTCCTAGTAGTTTTGTTGTTCATAATCTCCTTTAGCCTGTACTCATTTTCCAAATTTCATAGCAGGATGGGAAAATTATTATTATTTCTGGTTAGAAAGAGAATTGTGTGAGAAAAGATTTAAGTTTTCCATTGAATGAAAGGTCCTTATCAGTACCCTTATTAAATGAACCAAGGCTACACCATAATTCGGAGAAAAAAGTGGAAATCTAATTCCCTAAAGGCCATAGGGAAGAAAACTCTAGAGTCATCCTTTTCAGCAGAAATATTGAGGACCAGAATGTCTCTTTGCTTAGAAGTAACTGGGGTTATAGCTGCATGCTCAGATACAGCTGTTTAGAAGGACCAATTTGAATGACAGAAAACTCAAACTCAGAAACTCTTGGTCACAAATAAGTTCATTCTAAGCAACAAGCAGTACCTACACCTACCAAAACTACTGCTACATCATTATCTCGTCATCTCTCACTTGCGTTAAATTCATTGGTATAATAGTCTTAGCTTTACTTATGGTTTGTTGGGCTAAGCGATGCTGTCCAACTTTATGTCCCTATGCCTTCTAATTTTCTCCTCCAACTCTTTCTTCTGATTAACAAGCCTTTTGAAGTCAAAGTATTTATTCTTTTCCTAATATTTATTAGCATCTTCTCCCTGAACATATTAAAACCTTCTACATGTGAGAAGCTATGTGAGCTCCTTCAGGGTGTAGAAAAATAAGTCAGTTAATCTCTGTGCCCTCCTCTATCAGAAAAAATAGGAAACCTAGAATGAAATACTTACCTGGAAAATATAAGATAAAAACAATACTATAAGTGCTATAAGAATAAAAACAAAGAAAGCTTGTTAAAGAGGAGATTATCAGGTTATAATCCCAGAAGTTCTGGTGAAGGCTATCCTGGGTTAAACCTAAAAATTGTATTTTAAAAAGATTCTCGTATGATCTATGCCTGAGCTCTGTGGTGAACATTTAAAATTAAATTATTACTTTTAAATTAAGTTATTTTAGGTTTCAGTTTTGCACTAATTCTCACATTAGCACCTAATAAGGCAAGCAGGTACATTTTAAATAACAGGAAGTGTTGGGTTAATGCACAAGTACATCATAGATTTTTTTCTATTTTTAATTTTTTTAAAAAAATTGGCAGGCAAAATTTTATATATGTTAAGTGTTCTCACCACATTAACGATAACTATTTAGGTGTATTTCTTAAGCTGTCTTCCAATAATTATACTAATGCTACGTATTAGTGAGTCCTTTCATTTCTGTTCTGTAAATCCCTTTAGTAATTTTTCTAAAGGTTCTGCGTGGTTATGCTCTAAAATAAGGAAGAGACCATAGACTTGATTCGGGGCTTGTTACTTTATTTCGTTTCTGGATTTTGGCCATGCAAAATTTGTTCATACCAAATTAATTTTATTGCTATTCCATATTGCTTTAAATTATTCACTGAACAAAAATTCTGAGCTAGCTAATAATTTGACTTTGTAATTCAATGCATGGTGTGTCCAACTGGCATCTCACCAAAACATCTGAGCCTTTAATTAGAATATATTTAAATGTATTTTAAGAAAATGCATAAAATGAAATAGCCAACGTACTACACAGCCAATGTCAAAACAAAGAACTTGAGAGGAGAGAGAGGGATTTGTTCAAATTATAAAGAAAAGTTCAGAGAGTTATTTAGTCTCTATCTCCACACTGGAAAATACAGAATTATGTTTTACTAGGCAAAGTTATTCTTCTTAAAATATCTGTGATAAATCATTTTTTGTGAGAAAAGTCATATTTTAAATGTATAGGGATGCTATGGGAATGGCTCTAGTAAAAGTAATAATCATTCCTATTTTATGTCTGTTAGCTATTTTTACATATAAATCCATATTTTAAATATCAGCTTATTTTAAAAAGCTAACCCTGTCTATAATTGTATCCTGTCCCTCCATCCACATATAGATACCTTCGAAATAAATGAATAATAGACTTTATCATGGTCATGCCACCTTCCAATTTTGCCTGTCTGAATCTCTGACAGGCCCTATAGCTTGATTAGCATAGCACATAGTATGTAAAATTCTAATCCAATAGGTTCTCATTGCTCAGACACTGTGGTGGCGCAGTACCTTACCAAACAATATAAACTTTTTTGATTTTTATTATCCTCATAATGTTAGAAATGAAAATGCCCTACACAAGTTTATTTGACAACAATGTCCCAAGTGTTGTGATAAAAAATATAGGTAAAGTGCTTACCACAGAACCAAACACTTAGTAAATATTCCATCCTTTGCCATTATGATTTTTTTTTATTGTTGCTAATGGTAAGCTAGATAAGTCACTAAGACAAATAACTTAAATTCTTCTGGGAGACAGAAACAGAGGGGAAAAAAAGGAAAACCATACGACAAACACTGTAATAGCCTTACATAAAGTATGTTATAGCAGGACAAAGGACATGGACGCCAGCCAGTTTTGGGGAGGCTATAGGTTGGTTTCCTGGAAGAGGTAACATCTATGATAAGACTTAATTATCAAGACAAAGAGACAATAGAATGTGATTCCAGCTAAAGAAAAAAGTATTACAAAGTTTAAATGGGAAAAAGAAGAAGGGCCGCAGCATCATGTGCAAAAGTAAGTGCATAGGGTTATGGAGGTAATGGGTGGCAGATACTGAGGTGAATAAAAGACCACTAAAGGATTTAGGCATGGTCAAATTTGTGTTTTAAAAGGAACCATGTGCGGCTGTGTGAGCAATGGATGGGTAAAGGCAAGACTGGATATGATAAATATCATGAAAGGGAGAAAGAGATACACATAATATATATTGGAAGAACAGAAGTGAGGCTAGAGAAGAGTAGGTGAATTTAAAAAATAATTTAGAGGTACAATCAAAATAAATTGATGGCTGGTGGTTAATTACATGTGCCCAGACTTTTTACCAGTGAAATCTGAGGTGCTTATACATTTCACTGAAGGTATGCACAAAGAATAGGACATACATGACTGTAGTTGAGAAGGTAGGTCTGAGGTAGAGATATGGAGCTGGGAGTCATCAGAAAATTAACTGAAACAACAAGAGGTTATAGATGGCCAAGGTATGGAGGTTTGGAGAAAAAAACAGAAGCAAGAAATCTTAATGTAAACAAGGAAAGACACCCTTAACGGAGAATGCTAAGGAGCTGCTTGAGAGCTAGAAAGAAAATCTGAACTCTTGGAATAGTGTACAAAGGTGAGAGAAGAAATCTGAGGAAAAAGCAAGTTGGTATATCAGAGAGTAGAGGAAACATCTCTATTAGAATGTAAACAACTCTAATGCTCAAAAAGCTTGCATTTTTAAAGCACAAGCCACAATGTGTAGAATTTTCGAGAAACACCTATAATTAAAATTTAAGAGTTCATTCTTTTTCTCCACTTTGTCAAGAGGAAAAATAAGAAGGGAGTTGGAGGAGAGGTGAAGAGCACGTAAAGGAAGAGTACTGAAGAAAATTGAGAAACAAGACAATAGTAAGAGAAATAAGACTCCTAGGTAAATAGAAATATTGAGAAAAGTAATTTGGGGAAAAAAGAATGCTATATAGTGTAATTAATGAAGAAAATAGTAACAGAGGAGGAAAAGAGGGAATGGGCAATCGGAGAAGAGCAGAACAAAGTCAGGATAACAGTGAACATCAGAGCATCAACACAAAAGAAATCTGTTAAAAAAAACTATTTATGGGGTAATTACATCCTCAAGGGTAAAAGTATAATAACTAATAAAATTATAAGCTGTTGGCTTGTCTCTGTTAACTGTCAGATGTTCAGATTTTTATCTAGTTTTAAATACTTGAATATCTGTTCAACTTTTTTTGGCTTTATCTATGTAACCATCTGTTTAGCCATTGGTTTATTTAAGAGATATTTATTTAACACCTTCAACGTGCTCCTGCAGAGTTTAATGCCCGCTGTGGAACTTACAGACATAGGCTATATTTGATATTATTAGAAAAGATGAGTTTTATCCAACATGATTTGAGACTTGAAATTAAGACCAATCCTTATTTAAAAGACAAATAATTTTAGAGAAATTATGATTTAGTGAAGTTTATCATTTTTCTGAAGAACTTTCACAGTTTATAGGTCACCCAAGCAACGGACTTAGACTTATTGGACTTACTGCTTAATGAGTCTGACCATGTAATTGTTGTTTTATTATTATTTTTTTGCTTTGATTTTTAAAAATTTGTATTTCTGTAAATTGCTTTTTTAATAGGCTTTATTATTACAGCACTTTTAGGTTCACAGCAAAGTTGATCAGAAGGTACAGTTACCACAAGTGCACACCATCCCCCACCATCAACCTGCTGCACTACAGTTGTGCACTTGTTACAACTGATGAACCTATATTGTCAAATCATTATCACCCAAAGTCCATAGTTTATTTATATATATTTTTATTGGAACATAGTTGGTTGTACATATCTGTGGGGTACAGCATTGAATATCAATACCAGTATGTAATATGTGCTATTCAAATCAGGATAATTAGTATATTCCTTATTATACAATGTTACCAATTTTTGTGGCCCTTTACTAATACCTCCCTTTTTTTCCTCCCTTTTTCCCTTTCCCACTCTCAGCAACCTCAGTTCTGTTCTCTTCTCTAAAAAAGTTAAACATATTATTGTGATTCTTGTATATTTTTTCTTTTTTTATTTGTTTATTTATTTATTTATTAGCGCCCACATATAAGTGAGGATACGCAGTATTTCTCTTTCTGTTCCTGGCTTATTTCACTTAACATAATTTTCCCCAAGTTCATCCATGTTGCTGTGAATGGCAGTATTTCATTCTTTTTATGGCAGAGTAGTATTCCATTGTATAAATATACCACATTTTCCTTATCCACTCATCTGATGATAGTCATTTAAGTTAGTTCCAACTCTTGGCTATTGTAAATAGAGCAGCAATAAACATGGAAGTACAAGTGTCCCTTCAATAGGATGTTTTCCATTCCCTTGGGTACACAACCAGCAGTAGGATGACTGGGTCATATGGCAATTCAATCTGTACTTGTTTGAGGAAACTCCATACCATTTTCCATAATGGTGGCACCATTTTACAATCCCACCAACAGTGGAGTATTCCCCTTTCTCTGTATCCTCACCAGCATTTGTTCTTCTGTCTTTTTGATAATAGCCAGTCTAACTGGGGTGAGATGATATCTCAGTGTGATTTTGATTTGCATTTCCTGGATGCTGAGTGATGCTGAGCACGTTTTTCATGTGTCTGTTGGCCATTTGTATATCTTCCTTTGAGAATGCCTATTCAGCTCCTTTGCCCATTTTTTAATTGGGTTACTTGTTTTTTTATTGTTAAGAGTTTTAAGTTTCTTGTAAATTCTGGATATTAATCCCTTTTCAGATGAATATTTTGAAAATATGGTTGTCTTTTCACTCTGTTGATAGTTTCCTTTGCTGTGCAGAAGGTTGTTAGTTTGACGTAATCCCATTTGTTTATTTTCCCTTTCATGGCCTGTGCTTTTGGGGTCTTATTCATAAAGTCTTTGCCCAGTCCTACTTCCTGAAGTGTTTCCCCTACGTTTTCTTTTAGGAGTTGCATAGTTTCAGGAGGTGTATTTAACTCTTTAATCCATCTTGAGTTGACTTTGGTATATGGTGAGAGGTACAGGTCTAGTTTCATTCTTCTGCATATGGATGTCCAGTTTTCCCAGCACTGCTTACTCTAGAGGCAATCCTTTCCCCAACATATGCTCCTGTTGCCCTTGTCAAATATCGGTTAGCTCTAAGTATATGGGTTAAATTCTGGGTTCTCTAATTCCAGTGGTTCTAAAATTCAGTTCTAAATTCCAGTGGTCCTAGTGTCTGTTTTTATGCCAGCATCATGCTGTTTCAGTTACTAAAGCTTCTTAGTACAGTATGAAGTCAGGTAGTGTTATGCCTCCGGCTTTACTTTTTTTTTTCTCAGGAATACTTTGGCGCTTCAGGGTCTTTTGCTGTTCTATATGAATGTTAGGATCGTTTTGTTTATTTCTGTGAAGCACGTCATTGGTATTTTGATGGGGATTACATTGAATCTGTAGATCACTTTGGGTAGTTGGACATCGTTACAATGTTGATTCTTCCAGTCCAAGAGCATGGGATATTTTTCCAACTTTTTATGTCTTCTTTAATTTCTTTCAACAGTTATTTGTAGCTTTCATTGTAGAGATCTTTCACGTCCTTGCTTAACTTAATTCCTAGCTATTTTATTTTTTTGGTGACTATCATAAATGGCTTTCTTGATTTCTCTTTATGCTAGTTCGCTGTTGGAGTATAAAAATGTTACTGATTTTTTGCATTTTGTTTTTGTATACTGCAACTTTGCTGAGATGGTTAATCAACTCTAAGAAGTTTTATTGTTTACATTAGGGTTCAATCTGGGTGTTGAACATCTATGTGTTTTAATAAATGTATAATGGAATGTATTTACCATTATAGAATTATACAGAGTAGTTTTGCTGTTCTATAAATCCTCTGTGCTCTACCTATTCATCCCTCCCTCCCCCCAACCCCTGGCATACAGTGATATTTTTACTGTGTCCATGATTTTGCATTTTCCAGAAAGTCATATGGCTGGAACCATATGATATGTAGCCATTTCACACTCACTTCTTTTACTTAGTAATATACCTGTAAGTTTCTTATATGTCTTTTTATGACTTGATAGCTCATTTCTTTTTAGCTCTGAATAATATTTTGTTGTCTGGATGAACCACAGTTTATCTGCTCACCTACTACAGGACAACTTGGTTACTTCCAAGTTTTGGCAATTACGGATAAAGCTGCTATAAACATCCATGTGCAGGTTCTTGTGTGGACATAAGTTTTCAACTATTTTGGTCAAATACCAAGGAGTGCGATTGCTAGGTCACATTGTAAAAGTATGTTGAAATTTCTAAGGTACTGCCAATATGTCTTCTAAAACAGCTATACCATTTTGTATTCCCACCAACAATGAATGAGAGTTCCTGTTGTTCCACATCCTAACCAGCATTTTCTTTTGTCAGTGTTCTGGATTTTGGCCATTCTAGTAGGAGTGTAGTAGCATCTCCTTGTTTCAATTTTCATTTCTCTAACATTATGAGTTGAGTAGTTTTTCATGTGCTTATGTGCCATCTGTTTATCTCCTTTGATGTCTCTTAAGGTCTTTGGCCAATTTTTAGTAGGGTCATTTGTTTCTCATTGTTGAGTTTTAAGAGCTCATATATTTTGGATAACAGTCCTTTATCATATATGTTTTTTCCAAATATTTTCTCCCAGTCTGTAACTTGTCTTCTCATTCTCTTCACAGTGTATTTTGCAAAGCAGAAGTCTTTAATTTTAATGAAGTCCAACTTATCAATCATTTTTTTTCATGGATTATGTCTTTAATGTAGTATCTAAGAAGTCATCATCAAACCCAAGGGATCTAGATGTTCTTCTATGATTTTTAGTTTTTTAGTTCTGTGTTTTACATTTAGGTCTATGATCCATTTTGAGTTAATTTTTGTGAAGGAAGTAAGGTCTGTGTCTAGATTATTTTTGCTTGTTTAATTTGGCATGTGGATGTCTACTTGTGCCAGCACCATTTGTTGAAAAGACTATCTTATCTCCACTGCACTGTATTATCTCTTTGTTGACTAGATTTATGTGGGTCTATTTCTGAGCTCTCTATTCTGTTCCAATGTTTGTTTGTATACTCTTTCACCAATATCACACTGTTTTGATTAGAGTAGCTTTGTAACAATTTTTGAAGCCAGGTAGTGTCAGTCCTCCAGCTTAGCTATTCTCCTTCAACAGTGTGTTGACTATTCTTGGTCTTTTGCTTCTTCACATAAACTTTAGAATCAGTTTGTTGACATCCATAAAACAACTCATTGGGATTTTGACTACAATTGCTTATTAGTTACAGAAGTTTTTTGTCAATTCTTTTTTATTTTCTACACAGATAATCATAACATTTGCAAACAAAACAGTTTTTATTTCTTTTTTCCCAGTCTATGTATCTTTTTTTTTTTTTTGTCTTACTTCATTATCTAGGCCTGTCAGTATGATGTTGAAAAGGAGTGGGGAAAAGGGACATCCTTGATTTATTCCTCATCTTAAAAAAGAAGCTTCTAGCTTCTTGCCATTAACTATGATGTTAGGTTTAGTTTTCCTTTTTTTTGTAGATGTTCTTTATCAAGTTCCTCAACTTGACAGTTGAGACATAGCTGTCATGAATGGGTGATGGATTTTGTCAAGTGTTTTTTTCTGCCTCTATTGATAGGATTATGTGAATTTTCTTCTTTAGTCTGTTGATGTGATGGAGTACATTAAATGATTTTTGGATGTTGAACCAGTCTCTTGCATATCTGGGATAAATCCCAGTTGGTCACAATGAATAATTCTTTTTTATATTTTGTTGGGTTTGATTTGCTAATGTTCTGTTGAGGATTTTTGCATTTTTGGTCATGTGAATTATTGGTCTGCAGTTTTCTTTTCTTCTAATGTCTTTGTCTGGTTGTGGTGTTAGGGTAATGCTGACCTCATAGAATGAGTTGAAAGGTATTCCTTCTGTTTCTATCTTCTAGAAGAGATTGTAGAGATTTTTGTAGGAGTTCTTCCTTAAACATTTAGCTGATAGTTTATTTTGTGCTACTATAACAGAAAACCTGAGACTTGGTAATTTATAAATAACAGAATTTTACTTCTCACAGTGCTGGAGGTTAGAAAGTCCAAGATCAAGGAACCATCAGGTTTGGTGTCTGACATTAATTTGGGAAAATGCTCACTCATTATTGCATCCAAGGAATTATTGCTTAAAGGGGGACTTCTTTAGAAATGCAATCGTTGAACAAATACCAGTTTGTGAACCATTTAAAAACACTAATGAAAGCCCTTTCTGTGGTATTCTGGTCTATTTTTTTATACTTTAGCATGCATCACAATAACATGGAGATCTTTTTAAAGTACAGATTACTGGGCCCCAGTCTAGGAGTTTCTCATTCATTATGTTTGGGGTGAGGCCCTATACATCTACTCTCCACAATACCACTGTACCAAGTTGTAAATATGTTCAGACTTTACCAATGGAGTGGGAGTAAGTAGAATAAATCTCAATATGGGAGGTAAAAATCTGGGGCATTGGTTATGACTATGTCTCAGCCCAGGTTAACCTAAGTGAAACCTTTCCTAGAGCTTCTCCTCACGGACCATTCCCCCCCTCCCCCCCACACAAACTAACCATGTATACCTGTACTTGGGTACATGCTGAACATGGAAAATGTCTCATTCTCCTACATCAACCATTCAACCTGACATTTGACCCAGAAGGTATAAACTAGTAAGCTAATACATATTCAATTATCTGGAATAAGGTAGAAAGTGTATAAAAATTTCATGTGTCTCTTTATTCACTCATTCATTCATTCATTCATTCATTCAATCAATATCTGGTCTTTACTATAATCCGATCGTGTCTCCCTCACAAATTTATGTGTTGAAAACTTAATCCCCAATGCAATAGTGTGGGGATGTGGAGCTTTTGGGAGGGGTTTGGGACATGAGGGCTCCACTCTCATGAATAGATTAATAACATTATAAAAGAGCTTAATGGAGGGAGTTTGTCCCTTTTGCCCTTTTGCTTTTTGCCATGTGAGGGCACAGCATTCCTCCCCCTCAGATGATGCAGCAACAAGGCACTATCTTGGAAACTAAGAGCAGCCTTCATCAGACACCAAACCTGCTGGTGCCTTGATCTTGGACTTCTCAGCCTCAAGAACTGTGAGAAATAAATTTCTGTTCTCTATAAATTACCCAATCTCAGATACTCTGCTATAGCAGCACAAAACTAAGACTGGAGGTCTCTGTTATTTACCAGGCAGAGTTATAAGCTCTGGAAACACAGACGTGTACAAAATATATAAGATTGCTGCTATTAAGAAGATCATATTCTACTGGAAGAGATAGACAATAAACAAGTACATATGTTATGCTGAAAAAGTCCTACTGAGCAAAAACGTAGTACAAGAGAGAGAAGGACTGAAGCACATACTATTTTAGAGAGGGTATTGAGAAACCTTCTCAGATAAGGTGACTTTTGATCATGGACTTGAATAAAATAAGAAAGGGAGCCATGAAGATATCCAGGGAAATAATGCTCCAGGCAGAAGGAACAGAAATTACAAAGGCCTTGCAAAGGTATGGGACTCAGTGTGTTAAAAAACAGCAAAGGGTTAAATGCCTATAATGTATTCTCCTAAAAAATGAGGAAAACTTTTTGAAATTAACTTGTATAGCCCATTCTGTTGGTAAATGAAGAACCATAATAATTTTATAGCAAAGTAATATATTAATTTCTAGTACACATATTTTATAACACTCTGGCTAAAGTGTTATTCACAATAATCAAACTACTTATTATGTGTGTTTGGGTAACCCACTTTGTGACTATTTATTTGCACCTTGTTCATTAAAGTTTTAAATGGGGCAAGTATGCTTTTACGGCATATGAATCTTAATATTTTCAGCATGTCAGTTAGAAGATAATAAAGTATTCTATGTTTACTATTCTCAAATACCAATATATCTCTTTCAATCTTCATGTCACTAAATTCTCCAAAGTAACACCTTCAGGTTAAGAGTAATTATAATTCAAGGTCAAATTTTAAACCACACTCTTAATCTTTCCCTTAGTTCTAATGTTTGAATTAAACTCTGAGGGTTTGGTACAAGAAATGAATCATACGTTAAAATGTGACCTACTCTGAACACAACAGATTTGTATGTACTTGGAAGAGGGGAGCTGAATTGAAGCTAAAGAAACTATGACCATGCACACTGTTCTTACCATAATCAATTCTTATGATGACAAAAAAACAAAACAAACAAAAACAAACAAAAAACCCCCCAGCTATATTAGGAATTGAAAGTTTTCAAAAAGAGTTTAAAGTTCTTGGAACAGAAATTTATAGAGACTTATCCTGCAAACACCTACATGTCTCAGTATATACACCTAATATTACCTGCCCCACCCCCCCAAAAAATCATAAAGTATTTTTGCACTTAGTGATTTCAAACATGACCTTTATATAACATGTAATTTGTAAGATCAAACTTCACTTGATCTCAGCTATTTACAAAGTTTGAACAGTGTCATTTACATCTAATACTTTGTACTTTATTTTTATATTGAAAATACCACCAATGATATTAAGGCTATCTTTTACTTCTACAGCATCTTTTATCATTTTTTCTTCCAAATAAATTAAAGAAATATCTTTTATCACTTCCATTTTATATGTAAGGAAACTTATCTTGAAGATGTTAAGGGGGGGTATCCTTTTTGCAGAACAGAGTAAATACTGAAAGATCTAGAATCCATGGATTCTGATCATGGTCACATGGCTTCTTCCACATTGTCACACTACAATTTGCAGTAATTTATTCAAAGAAAAAAATAACTTCTCACCTTTTTGACAGTTTTCCCATATAATATGTCTAGTATTCTCATAATTTGTGTTCATCCAACTAAGCAGAATCCTTTCAGATTTAGAATACATGTTGCTGGATACAAAACGAGGATTGACTTTTGGTGTATTTTGCACATGTATGTGGGGCATATTCTTTCTGCAATGTGGTACAATCCGGGATAGAACCAAAACCTGAAATTGGGAAAGCAAGACAGAGATACCTTTACTGAATGCAAATAAAAAAATAAATTAATATTTAAAGAATAAATAAAAAAATATGACAGGCGGATAAAAAAAGGAAGGCACCAGTATTAGCCGGTTAAATGCATCCATTCAGGAATAAAAGAATAGATCAGATGTGTCCCACTAATGCTCATTTTAAATTCTTGCTTTTTGCTTCTACAGTTTCATTTAGTTTATAACGTCCCATACTACGTGATTTACAAGAGGCTTATTATCCAATTAAAAATAACTTCATTTGAGGAAAGTTCTGTTAGAATGCTAATTCATTTAAAACATAGGGATTTGATATGCCTTTCTTATTTCTTTAGCAGCTCAAGCAACTTAGAAAAATGAAATTTTGAGAATCAAAGTAATGTTATCTAGTCAAAACTGATTTTACATTGATTCTTATTCAGGAGGTCTGTTTTTAAGATGACAAAAATGTCAAATTTAGCATAAACACAGCATATTTTTATCTTATATCATAAAGTTTGGTATATTTTCATCATATTACCCCCTTCAGTACATCTATACCACATGTTTTATCATGAACAATGCACCTGGATTTAAAAATAATTAAGGAATATTAAGTAAAGAATTCAGTTTTTCATAAGTAGAGTACTGTAGCACAGAGCTACCCAAAGTAGGCACTCTACTAGGCACTCTACTAAGCATTCGTTACAGGTTCTGGATGAGATGAGCAGTTTGTGATCTACCACCTCATTATATGAAGGTACTTCAAAAAATTTGTGGAAAAATGGAATTAAAATATAATACAATTCTTTCTGTGAACTTTTTGAAGTATCCTCATATATATCTCAAGACCTTAATATATATTCATTGTAACTTGGGAAAAATGCTCATTTCTTTGTGTAGTACATATCTATGTTATGAAGTGTCTCAAATAGCTACAGTTTAAAAATTATTTAAATAATTTTATTGTGTTATTTTCAGACATGTGAGGGTCCCCAAACTGTTCTTTCCTTTGCCACTATGGGAACTATTTTAAAATGTCATTAAAAAATCCATTTGTGAATGTTGGATATTTATCTGGCATATGTCTAGTGAGAATAGACATCTATAAATGTGACTTACATCATTTTAGCATTTTTAATAGAAGTGTAACAGAACTGCCTTCTTCTTTCATTCTGGAAGTTATGTGATCTAGAACTCCTAAGATTCAACTGTCTTATACTATAAAAATACAATTAAAAGCCTGTGATAAGGACCCCCACCCTTTCCCAGGGAATATCAAATGATGAATCATCTGAGTATGGCTGATAAGATAAATGTTTGGAGCTAATATCCTAAGCTGGCTCAGGATTCATCTGTCATCTGTCAACTTTACTCCGCAAATGAGACAACATCTGCAAATCACCCTTGATAAGAACACAGATTTAATGATCGAACCACATGAAGCATTGATGGAACCTTTAATACAGAAAGAGCCACCACCCTGAGTTCTTAATTCTTCGGTAGTGCTTTTGAAACCATCAGTGATGAAAGACCTGTGCATTTTCACTTTGCTGCAGAATTATAGTTTTGTAAAATGTTCTGAAAGTAAATTTCTCAAAAAATGAAATGAAGAATAAAAACACATACAAAGTACAAGACCCCAATGCATGCAAATTCAAATAGGCCTTGAGTGAGGTGTGATTTTTGTTGCTTAACCTCAAAACCACACAAAGCTTGAGTAGAAGGAATGAAATGAGGATTACAGAGGCTATCATGCCTTGTTAGCTTTGCCAGCTAATCGATGAAATTTGCATAAATCAGTTTTAGTGATATGTACTCAGGAAATTCTTTCCTGCTCTCACAAAATGTTATCTGGATGTGTCCTTCATTTTTGTTAAAGATCTGATTCAAGAAATGTGAGTGACAGAACCCTTCAATGTCAATTCATTGGCCCCATGATGGAATATAGTCCTTGACTATCCTACTATGTCACTGTAGAGCATTTTGAAAAGTTAAAAATCACAATGACAAAACTACTACTAATAGTATATACTTACACATATTGAGTGCTATCCCACCACTCTCATATGCACCAGTTCCACATAAAATTTGCTATTATATTTGGCTTATTGTTTCTCAATGACAACTTTTAAAAATTAAGTGTTATTTTTATCTAGTCGTATAGAAAACAGATAATAATTTTTGACTTTTCATTGCCCATAAAAACTTCTGGATTTTTTCGATTATTTAGGTAGTTCGATTTATTCTAAAGAACCGGTTTCAGTAGGCCTATGTTGACCAGAAAGAAAAAATCAATAGCCAGTTTATGACCTTACTTTCAGACTTAAGGATGCCTGATTGTTTAACACTTGATTGGAGGGTCTTTACACAAGTAACTCAAAGAATTTATAGGAATAAATTTATAGGAAATCCAAGTAAATTGAAAGTCCAGATGAGGATAGTATACTAGACAAAGCAGTCATACCTCCTTGTTAAGATTTTATATTGAGTAATGAGTAATTACTCATTTCTCTGAGGATGCTGCATGAGTACTTAACTGAAAATACCTCAGATTTGAAGGCTTCCCTAAATTGAAATGGTCCATGCGCAGCAGGCCCCATATCTTGTGATATAACTTGAGTCAAAAGCCCTCAGCTTTGCCGTTGCTGTGTATTGTGTTATTATCTGTCTTGTGGACTTCCTTAAAGTTAACATGCTACTATGTGAAGTCTACTGTATTTTATACTTTTGATTATCAAACCAAACTTAATACCATGCTGCTGGAGAAGCAGAGTAGGTCCTATACAACTGACAATGTAAAAGATAATATTTTCAACTTGTTTTTGCCTGTGGGCTGAGATCAGTTAGGCATTAGCAACCAGTCATCAATGAGCTGAGTTTTCCCACAGTCTTTGTGCCCAATAGAGGGAAATTTTCTTGAAGGAATTAAAGAATGTCAACATCTTTAATTATGGCTGAGCAAAGTGGATTTCAGAAAATTATATCTAATATGGATTCTTACTGTGTTACAGTAAAGATAAAAACCAGAGCACAGTAACAACCCACTTATCCAAATCTCAACTATGTAGAAAAAGCTCACAGAGGAAAGCCAGCAAGTACACATTCCAAGAACATAGTTCATGCATATGTAAATACTCTAAATTACAATCCTTGACATTTCAAAGTCTATAAGTTAACTTTCTTCCACTTAATTTATGAAAACCTGTTTGTGCACTTTAAGTCAAAGCCTATTTGCTTTAATTTTACAGAAAATTTTAATAAAGCTGGATATCTAGTTTCTTAGGCCACTCACATAAAATAATAGGAAAAAGAAGTACTGTAAGCAGGCACATTGATAACACCAAAGAAAGGCAAGAGAGGTAATTGTCATAAACCAAGAGAAGGATGAAAAACTATTAAAAAATAAAAAATAATCTAAGTGTCTGAGCACCATTTGGAGGAGAAACGGGTCGATAACTCAATGAGTCCTGTGTTCAATATTGTGCTGGATACCAAATCTGAAAAATGCCACTGTAGGTTTGGTGTCTAGCCTACCTATAGCAATAAATATCCCAATTTTGTTATATTATATACAGATTTTGAATTAGTTTGAAAAAAAATATGTTTAATAAGGAAAATCACTGCTCTTTTTTCAAACATACAAAAAAATTGATAGAATTGTGCCACTATTTAAAAAAAAATCCCAAAACTTTACCACAGATAATACACTAGGAACAAATAAGTAAACAAATGGATTAACTTATTCACATATTTGTTTCTCATAACCTTTTTCTTTTCCAAGGGACTTCTACAAAAATATCACATTCATTCCTTTAGCACGTACAGAGTTATCCTTTGTATTCACATGGGAACCCTGTTTATATTTACATTTAGAATAGCATCCTTAGTTTGAGCGTTTCTGTTCTTGTTTTCCACCTCTCTTATGCTTTGATGACCCATTATTTAGACATCAATACATTTTTGTGATTTAGGAATATAATGCAAGAAAATAGCTATTTTAGACACCTACCCTTGATATCTGATTAGCCTAGATATCTACTTGGGTCCTCATCCTTCACCATCCCCCATGAGATGTCTGCTCACCCTGGCTAGCTTTTAGCCAGAATCTTGCTAGGTCGGGTTTAGCCAGAATCCCCCTCTTACTCCTGATGTTATCTCTATAGTGGGTTAGAAATCTTGATTCTCCTTTGATCTTAGAATAGGATTTTTAGGTAATGCATGAATGAGCAAAAAGGCTCTTAAGAAGGAGACAAAAGTCCACAGATAAGTTTGGCAAAAGCCATCTAATCAATTCTAATCACTGTTTAGGGATGGGATTGTGTACTTTGACTGTTTCAGGTTGCTGGTTTGATTCTGGCTTGAATGACTATTGACTATACTGATTGTTCTTTAGATATGTTAAGAAAACTGCTTGAATGCTGTTTAAATATGCTAAAGAAATCACTGTAGGAAGTATGTAGAAAAAAAAAATGTTTACTAAGGACAACCTGTTTGTTGGTGAATTGACCTAGCTTTATACAAATTACATTCTGGAATGTCACATTGTTAATTTACTGCTGTTACTAGTTTTACACTGCCTGCTTTTATGTCCTTCTTTGATGATTGAATCAACTGATTTTTCTTGTAAAACTTCCTTGTCTTGTCAATAAAAAGAATGGCTGATTTTGAATTGGGGCTGCTGCTGCCCTGATGGGCGGCAGTTCCTCCATGCCTCATTGATAGTACTTTGAGTGAATTCTTTCTTTCTCTTTTTTCCATCTCAGTTACACAGAGGAAAGTGTAACATATCTCTTGGTAATTTTCCATCCACTGACCCCCACCATACTCCTTGGCTATAAATTCACACTGGCCCATGTTGTATTTGGAGTTGAGCCCAATCTCTCCACCACTGTGATGGCCCTGAATGAAGACTGCATTAACATGCTTCAACAAGTGTCATTGAAAAATTTTTATTTAACTGAAGTGAACCATGATCTAATGTTTCTAAGCCCACCTCATGTGGAATATACTATAAAGCATATGTACTTCACAGGGCCTGGTTTTCCAAAGCCTTACAGTTTCAAATATTTACCTTGCAGAAGACTGGAAACTTTCCTCAGGCTATAAAGTCTCTGGTGTAAGATAAAGAATTATGGCACAGCAAGGTTGCTGGCTCAAGGACAGACTAGTTACTGATTGTTATATAAAGATACTGGAAAATTGCTGGGGGAGAAGGAACATTTGCTAAGATCAACCTTCGTTAATGGATTACTTAATTGTCTAAGGGAATGTCATCTGACTTGTTTCACTGAGAGTTACCAGGCTATATTGTTAAACTATAACCTCACCTATGCTCTCTTCCTGTAACTTCCTGGTCTGGAAAATAAATGCAGGAAGAGAACCCCAATTTGGGGTTAATTTCCCATGCATTCCTCTTGCTGGAGGGCCTTGGGAAGATTAAACACTTCGGGGTCTCTCACTGCTCAGAAGAGATGGGCTTTGAGTAATCCTTTGCATCTACATCACCCAGGGGAAGTGGGGTGACAAATCCATGAGGGGTAAAGCCACAAAAAGCAACAACCTCACTCCCAGTATACTGTTTATTCCTCAGAAAATTCAATGTTTTATCTAACCTCAAGGCTTCCACACTGAATTCTCTGTCTGGAAAAAGTCTGGCTGCCCCACCCCCAAATAAAACCCACCTATGATCTTCTTTACACAAATTATGCTACCTTTCTCTCCAACCTATACCACACCTTGCCTAGCCAAGTCCTAGTCATTCCTGAGGGCTAAGTTTAAACTGATCTTGAAAGACTTCCCCAAGGCACAAGAAAGTTAGGTTCTTTTCTATATGCATTCATCCATAGTTTTGGGAGCTTATCTTGTTGTAGCATTTGTCATACTTCCTTGAATTATGTGTTTAGCTGCTTATGTCCTCTTTCAGGACATAAAATCCATGAGAAGACACATTATATAGAGTTTACTCTTACACTCCCAGAGCTTGGTATAGTTTCTGGACCACAATAGTTGTTGAATAACTTCATTGAACAAATATTTATTGTGCATCTACTATGTACCTCATACTCTATTAAGTTCTGAATTTAGAAGTGATACATGGTTTCTAAATCCATAGAGAATTGGTTGGGAATGATAAATTAAACAAACAAAACCTACATGTGAATACATGAACAAATTAAAAAAGAAGTGAGTGAGTGAGTGAATAAAACTCATGAGCCAAAATTATGTCTATTTGTCCATAGAGGAGGGAATTTTCTGCTTTTCTATTTTGGATTTGCTCCTCTTTATTGGTGGGCAAGAATATAGATGATGCAGCCTGGAGTTAAGAAAGAAAAGTAAATATCTTTTTTCAAACCTGTGTTTGGCTGAGAGTGCCAAATACCCTCATACCTTCTTCTGGAAGTTACCCAAGAAAAGACAGGATTTCTCCTCTTGACCCTCATCAAGAGACACACAGGGAAGGTCACTGGAGGAAGAGAAGGAGGACAGTAGGAACAAGTGGGAATGATGCAGCAGAAGGAATCCTCCAGAGGGTGGGTCTGGGTGGCTGCCTGCAATAGAAGCTTTAGACTGCTGGAGGGCAGCACGAGAGCCCTGCACTCCTGGGCCCCAGCAGAGAACAAGGAAAAAATAAGCACTAGTTACATTATATTGCTGATATGGCCAAATTCATGTGATCTTCTTGGAAGAAAGTATGAGTGCCTGTGAGCCTAAGTTTGCTCATCTCTAAACTAGAGATTAATGGTCGTAAGGATTAAATAAGATCACATTTAAAAAAAACATGTAATTACAGAGACTTGCACTTACTACTCACTTAATTTTGTCCTTTCCTTTGAGAAACTAATTCTCACTTCAATTTAACTTATTCATTGTTCTAACTCTCAGTCCTACAGCTCACTCATCTGTGGTTGCCAAGTGTGAAGACAGAGCAAATGCTTCCATTGGTCTTGATGGACAAGATCTATAGTGCCACATTTGGGAACCTAGGGAATGATTATTGGGCTGAAACCAGGACTTATGTATGCAATAAAGAGATACAATGTAAAGGCATAATTTATGCTATGTTAATCTAACCATAAATGCAATTTGGCATGAAGTTAATTGGAGAATTTCATCAAAACCTGATCTCACCTACAGTTGTATGAATCCTAGTGAATAACACTCCGGAATTACTTCTTTGCAGGAGTCTATTGCTTATTACAGGTGGACACCATAATTTTCACTAGTATCAATTCTTTAGTTCATCCTTGTAGTACCAGAATATGTGTGTAGCTACCCATACTAGAGATTATATTTCTTAGCTTCTCTTACAACTAGGTGTGGTAATAATGACTAAATTCTATGCAAAAGAATGTTAAATGGAAATGGTACATTTTTAGGGTGACATCCTTAAAAGATATCTCCTTACCCTCCACTACTCCTTTACCTGCTCTTCTTTGTTAGGAGAAATTGGATCCATAGATGAAAGCCTACTACTACAGATGGAAGAGATACTTCACTAACTGAACTACTCACTTCCCACAGTTCCATGAGAAAGAAAAAATAATCATCTCAGTTAAGCCACTAGGTTTTTAAATCTTTTATAGCAGCATTGCCAGTACTTTAACTAATGTACTATTCATGTGATTGAACCCGAAAACAGCAACAAACAAGAGTGGAAATGATACCTTGTATATCTGAAGGAATACATCTGTCCATGCCCTTTTACTGAAGGCTTCAAACTTAGTCATCTCTATAACAACAGAACACTTTTCTTTAGGTGTACAGGAACTCACAGGCGTGGTTTTAGTGGAAGACTTTAAAAAACAAAATGTTACAATGTTAATTAAAATGTCAGGCAAGTATAAGTCCAAAAATTTAAGTACTTTGCATATGGGTTTTTTTTTCCTTTTTAAAAACATTTGCATGTCCTCTTTATACATTCATCAAGAGCTCTAATTCCCCACATGCCAATTGTAGGAATTACGAACACAAACAACTTTCTGCAGCACATAATACCTTATTTAGGTCATAGATTTATTCACTCAAGGCTTCTACTAGCTCACTCTATAGTAGAAGCTGAAGAACTACATGCAAGTTTCTGAAGCTTGAGCCAAGACAGAGCCACATCCCTTTTTAAAATTGGTTATGAATATTCATGGGGTACAAAGCCGACTGTCACCACTCATACCCAAGATGTGATGACCTTTGATTAGGCCATGGGAACTCAGCATATTGCTGAAGAGCAGGCACCTGGCTTTCCTGCTCATGTCACAGGGTGAGCATAGTTACAGTGTCACAGCAAAATTAGAGTTGCCTCAAAGACTGCAAGCTACTCAAAAACAATTCCCCTTTTCAATAGCTTTCCATAAAATGAATTGTATGCTTTGAGAGAACTATGCCTTTTTTGCTTAATTTCTTTCTACTATACTGGAAAACTGAAGAAGGGAAGTGGCAAGTGGTGGTGAAATTAAACCAATATTTTATTTGGAAGATATGCACTCTGAAAATTTATTTTAAGAGCAAAATTTATATAAACCTGCATGATCTTTCATTTGTAAAACCCTTAAAGAAGCAATTACTTATATACTTAAGAAATCCATGTAATCGTTTTTACACAGGAACTCCACGGAGATTTTTAGACAAATGCACACACAAAAAATGGGCCATCCAAGGAGGCATGGGCATTAAAATATTTCATACATAAAAATCAAGGTTTCTAAAATGGAATCTTCTAACAAAAACTGAGGACCACTAAATTCAATAATAATTGTATAGATTATTCCTAGACATTATATTCATTTACCGTAATTTCAATCCACTTCTTATAGTCTTCAGGTTCAAGAAGAAATTCTGGCAGCACATGAGAAATACATCCTCCTTGAGTACTAAAATTAAAAAAGAAAAACCCAAATTATGATATTATAATACTCATGACCTGTGTATCATTTGCATTGACCTTCAATTAAATTACATATTTCACTAATGCCATATTTTTATTTTTGTTGAATTTTAATTTTTAAATTTAAAATTTATACAATTAATTTTTAAAACTCCCCTTAATAATGAAATACTCACATTTCCTTGAAAGTTGTTTCCTTGGGAGAATTTGATTAATGAGGAAGAACTTACTAAGTGCCAATAATCATCCTTACGTACCCTTACATGCTAACCGAATATAGAGAGTTATGTGACTTGGTCCTTGTAGTCAATGCAGTACCCATATTATTGTTGTTATAACATTATAAAATTGAAAGAAACCTATAAAAAGTATGAGTGCAATAGATATTTAATAGAGAGTTCATTAGTCACCCAATATTTACTGAATGTCTGTCATCACATATGCCCGAATATAGAGCACTCCAAGTACAAGTCAATCCATCACTTGTTTTTTCCAAAGAGAACATCTGGAAATTGTGGACTGTTTGATTACGTAAACTTGTGGTAGTATATCTGAAACAGCAAAGAGCTATTTATAGTAGTTAATATATTTTAAAGCACCGGGCATATACATATTTATATGTACATGATTTACCACATTTAAGATTTTATATATACTTTTTTTTTTTTTTTTTGTCTTTTTCGTGACCGGCACTCAGCCAGTGAGTGCACCGGTCATTCCTATATAGGATCTGAACCTGCGGCGGGAGCGTCGCCGCGCCGCACTCTCCCGAGTGCGCCACAGGCTCGGCCCTATAAATATACTTTTTTACTGTTAAATTTCTTGAAATACTCTTATCCAAATTCTTTATGTGAATGTCCACCAGAGCCACTATGTAGAATCTAGCACCATTTTGCCAGGAGTGTTTCCTAATAGAGATTTGGGTGTTTAGGTCTAACTCATTCAGTGAGTATAGAACACTGCTCACCAATAAGCATTTAACAGAGAAGAATGCTACATCTAGTGCTAAACTGTGGAGGTACCATCAGCAGTTTGGAGCCCTGTGGTTACTGAGAAGTGGGGAAAAGAAAAAGGAGAAAGGAGGCTTAAGATGATTCTGAAAACTCAAACCTTGAAGATAGCACAGATGAATGAAAAGAGAGAAGTGAGGAAGAAACTCTCATGGTGGTGGAAGAAGTGAGCACAGTTCTAGAATTGTTAAGTTTGACCTGGATCTGGATCAGTCTGAACTAGTGGAAGAAATCAGACTGCCTACATGAAGCTCCTTTGTTTCGAAATCAAACATCATCCTTTCTCTTTGATGATGTTGAATTACTATAGTTGTAAATAAAATCTAATTTTAATGAAATGTTACTCCACAGCAAGAATTGCTGAACTAAAGCCTATGTTAAAACACAACAAGGTGATTTTTCCATTAAGTTGAAATCCTATGGAATGAACCAAAGATCAGTAACTCACAGACAGTATGAAGAAACTGGAATACGTCCTTGTAACAAAAGCCAAGACAGGACTTTAGGACAAAGTGGACACTTCTATCAAATGATACTGAGAGCCAAAGGAAAGCTATCATGGAGCTATTAAAATGGGAGCTTCTTGAGGGGAGTAACTTACAGGCTGTTTATCTGAGTATTCCGTACTGTCCAGCAGAGAGTAGACCTTTGGTAAAAGTTGAGTATGAAGAATGCATTTTTGCATCTTAAAGGCTGACACTGTTATCAGGAATAGTTTCATTCTTTTCATCTTGAATCTATATCAAGGCTTAATTTCGTCAGTCTATAAGATAGCATTTACATTTATGCCTTATAAATAGATTTTATATTTGGTCAGTAGTTTTACAGAGAGTTGACTTCCATAATTGATTTGGTTACATTTCTACATACTACGGTTTCTATTTGAATATTTCTTCTGAGTTTCCACTGAGTATATAAAAGTAAAATTAGATGTAATAAGTTATTAAATTCTAAACTTAATCTCCAAAAGTTAACTTTTAGAAAAATATAATTTAATCTCTAAGAATCTCATTTATTGCACAAAGTAGTATTTCACTTGTACAAAAGTCTTCATCTATTGTGTCATCAAATTTAAATAAGGAAACTAATAACATTTATGGTTATTTTGAATTTCAATCAATTTATTTTCATGATGAAACATATTCACACATTTTGGATTAATGACTCTATTTTATTAGCCATACTGCCACTTTCTAAATGTTAAGTAATTTTATCACAGTCAACATATCCTAATAGGCATGTATTTGCTGACAAAAAGCAAATAAATCTGAATGGCTTGGCTTTAATGTCAAAATTATTCTTCCATACCTGCATTCTCACATTATAAAATGTCAAAACAGAAATGACCCATGTTAATGCCAACACTGCCAGAAGCTGTGCCAACAGGAATGCTACAAGAACAACACAAGGATCACAAGTACCATAGAACGCAATGATACTATCACGAAATTGTTTGATTTCTACAACACACATACAGTAAGGATTTACTTAAACATAAAAAGCCCTTTCTTTTGCTCATGCTTAATACTCCATTAAAGGTTAAGAGCAAGATTAACTTTCTGAAATAAATGCATTTGAATTTCTGCTTTATGGAATTGGAAGACTTATTTTATTGAATCAATCATTAATGACCGAAAGTAGGAAGTATTAAAATTTTTTTTAAAAGTCATGTGTGTTCTACTTTGTACTTATAAAAATTTAAATAAATTTTCCATTTTATCTAATAAATGTGATGACAAAGTTGTTATCAAATACTTTGGTTTCTTAATTGTTTTTATATCAACAAGACAGGCATTAATTTCTAATAGAAGAGCAGATTTTTAAAATAAGCATTCTATTTTAGTAATAGTGATATCACAAAATTCAGCTTTCAGTATGCCACTAATGGTTGCCATATTGGAATAATTTTTAAAAACTTCTTAGCAAATGAAAGCCTTAGACCATACTTCACTGCATTTAAATTAATATCAACTATATCTACTATGTGTCACATTTTATTGTATCTAATCCAAGTAAGTTTGAAAATTATCATCCTCAATTTTACAGGTATTGAACTTGGAACTAAAATAGGTGAAGTAACTTGTGCAAGGTCACAGGAATACAAAAGAGCTAGAATATAAGCCTGCATCTACTTGATTCAAAAACCACATTGTTTTGCCCCAGTTCAGTGCACTCTTCCAGGACCACTTCTTAGATTGTTGCTTTGAAATATTTTTATTTTTATTTTTTTTATTTTATTTATTATTTATTTATTTATTTATATTGTCTTTTTCGTGACCGGCACTCAGCCAGTGAGTGCAGCGGCCATTCCTATATAGGATCCAAACCCGCAGTGAGACCGTCACCGCGCTCCCAGCGCCGCACTCTCCCGAGTGCGCCAAGGGCTCGGCCGGAAATATTTTTATTTTTAGATGCAATTCCATTCAATAAGATACCATAATGGTCATGTATAAGCAGGAATAGTATAAAATTTTTAAAGATTAAAGAAGTGAAAATCACAAGTGGAATTAAATTTACCAGTGGGGGATGTGAGTTGCTTTTTCTAAGTGTATTTATTTTGATGGATAAACTATGTATTTAAAAACTCAATGCAATTCAAAAATAAGAGTTACAGTAGTTTTATATTCTTGTGATGTTCTATTTTATAGTTACAATGTAGGGCAAAGATGTTTATATTCTGCTTCTGTTTTAATTTTATACTATGCAAATCATACATTTTTCAAAAGCTAATTTTTTCAAAGAAAATCACATCATAGAAATGATTGCTGATTACAAACAAGTGAAATTGTATCAAAGGATAATTAGGCACTGTATTGGTCTGCTAGGGCTGCCACAACAAAATACCACAGGCTGAGTGGCTTAAAAAACAGAGTTCATTTTCTCACAGTTCTGGAGGCAAGAAGTGCAAGATCAAGGTGCTGGACAATTTGGTTTCAGATGAGGCCTCTTTTCCTGGATCGTAGATGGCTACTTTCTCACTGCGTCCTCACATAACATTTTCTCTGTACTCAGAGAGACAGAGAGAGAGAGAGAGACCTCTGGTGTCTGTTCCTATCCTTATAAGGACACCAGTCTTATCAGATTAAGGTCCCACCCATGTGATCTCATTTAACCTTAATAACCTCCTTAATGCCCTTATGTTCAAGTACAGTCACACTGGGGATTAAGTCTTCAGCATATTAATTTGGGGTAGGGCACATTTCAGTCCATAACAGGCACAAACGACAAGAAATATTAAGCATATTCTTGCAAATATATCCATGTAAAGTTTGTTGCAAAACACAACGTCCAATTACATAATTTAATAATACAATACATATGGTACTGTTATGGCCTGAATTATGTCCCACTCCCCAAAATTTTATGTTGAAATTTAAAATCTCAGTACCTCAGTATGTGATTATATTTGGAGTTAGGGTCTTTAAAGAGGTGACTAATGTAAAATTAGGTCATTAGAGTTGGCTTAAATCTAATTTGACTAGAGTCCTTATAGGAAGATGAAATTTGAACACATAGAGAGACACCAGGGGCTTGTGTACACAGATGAGAGACCATGTGAGGACTCAGAGAGAAGGCATATGTTCATATCTGCAAGCCAAGGAAAGAGGTCTCAGAAGAAACTAATTCTGCTGACACCTTGATGTTGGACTTTCAGCCTTCAGAACTGTGAGAAAATAAATTTTAGGTGTTTAAGCCACCCAGTCTGTGGTACTTTGTTATGGGAGCCCAAGCAAACTAAAACAGGTATGATGAAATGCATGCATTAATTATTAACATTCTTTATGAGTCCATAGTTTAATAATATAAATAAAGTTCAATGTTTACAATTCATAGTATAAATAAAGATCAATGTTTACAATTCACGTTTCTCCACCTTGACCTTCTCTCACTGGTTACACCCACCCTCCTGGAAAGCAAATCCTTTACCTGTTCTTCTTTTACCCCTAATTTTTATATTCCACAACATTTTTCTCATTCTTATATGACTGGCCTGAGACCCAGTTTCAAAGTTTTATCGCTTATACTGTACAAACTCCAAAAGCAAAGCTCTAGGAAAGAAAGTGTTAAGAAATAAATATTTAAAGAACATTGGTCTTATTTTGTGCCATCAGTGACCGTGGGTGATAGAAATGCCAGATAAATGTAGTTTCTTCCCTCAAGACAACAATCACAAATTAGTGGGATTCACTGACTGAAGGATGAGTCAGTGGAGTTGAAAATAATTTACATAATTCCACACAGTTGTGCTATTTTCCTTAACTCATATAATTTTTCTCATTCTCCCACCTAGATTGGATATAGAAGGAAAAAGAGAAAATGCAACCTTGCATCTTCATGTATTTTGTGTCTTCTAACCTCAATGGTCTCTTCAGGGTAATTCTATTCTTTGTGATAAACACTCAAACTTTCAGTCCCCAACCTGATGCAAAATAGCATCTGAGAAGAGGCAGACTCATTGTCAAGTAAATAAAGCTACAACTTCAGGTTTTCTTATTTTCACGATTACCTTCTAATGTCATAAATTTAATTTTTGTGTTTTCTATTTGATATTATTTCATAAAGGAGGGCCTCCCAAATTGTAGAAGACCTCACAGAACCTGGATGAGCCATGCATTTGGGCTTACATGAGACAGAGGAGAGGGACTTTTATATCTTTGTTTATATGCAGAATGTAAAACAATTGAACCTATAGAAATAGAGAGTAGAATGGTTACCAGAAGCTGGAGGATGCTGGGAATTGGGAGATGTTGGTCAAAGGTACAAAGTTGTAGTTACACAGGAGAATAAATGATAAGTATTTAGGGTGATATGTTTATTAGTTTGACTAAACAATTACACACTGTACACACATATCATAATATCACTGTGTACCTGATGGAGTTTGGATGTGTTGTCCCCTCCAAAACTCATGTGGAAATTTGATCCCCAGTGTGGCAATATTGGAAACTGATTGAGCCATGGGGGCAGATCCCTCATGAATGGATTAGTGCTCTCCCTGGGGGAGGGGGGATTAATGAGTGAGATCTCACTCTATTAGTTCCTGGCGAGAGCTGGTTGTTAAAAAGACCCTGGCACCTACCCCTCTCTCTCTTGCTTCCTCTCGCGATGTGATCTGCTTGTACCGACCAGCTGCTTTCTACCACGAGTAGAAGCAGCCCGAGGCCTGCACCAGACACAGCTGTCCCAGAATTGTAAGCCAAAAAACCTCTTTTCCTCATAGATTACCCAGTCTCAGGAATTTCTGTTATAGCAACACAAAATGGACTAAAACAGTACCCCATAATTATACACAATTTTTCAAAAATATGAGTAAAACAAAAATAAAAGGACAAGTTCCCCCATAACTGACTCAGCCACTACCCAGTCCTCATATATACGTCATTCGTACTGTAACTTCAGGGCCACTCATTAGCTACCCTTCTGCATTTTCAGTGGGGTCCTTTTAAATTCCCAAAACAATACACTCCATGACAAGCTGCCTGGGTCTTGACTCAGTCACTTGTAGTGATTTAGAAACTTCTAGCTCCCTTCCGAGTCACAAAAAACCCAAGCCAGTTTTAGCTATTACCATGATAGTGTGTACCTAAGAAATGAAAGAAAATACTTTTTTTCAGTACCATGCCTAACTTTTAATACATAGTATTGCTAGGGACTCGAAAAATCCTGATTTTTCAATAAAAAACTAAAGGTGAAGTGTTTCATTAGCATTCTTCCTGCTCTGAGTACTTCCTTTGCCCTTCATCTCTACTCTTGCTAACAGTGAATATTTCTGGCCAACTATGAGGCAGTGATAGAGTTTGGATGTGTTGTCCCCACCAAAACTCATTTGGAAATCTGATCCCCTATGTGGCAATGCTGGAAGCTGTTTGAATCATGGGGGCAGATCCCTCATGAATGGATTAATGCTCTCCTTGGGGGAGGGTGGCCTGAGTGAGATCTCGCTCTATCAGTTCTCATGAGAGCTGCTTGTTTAAAAGACCTGGCACCTCCTCTCTCTCTCTTTTGCTTCCTCTCACCATGTGATCAGCTTGTACCCACTGTCTGCCTGCCACTTTCCACCATGAGTAGAAGCAGCCTGAGGCCCGTGCCAGATGCAGCTGTCCCAGAATTGTAAGCCAAATAAACCACCTCTGTTCTTTATAAATTACCCAGTCTCAGATATTTCTGTAATAGCAACACAAATGGACTAAAACAGGCGGATTCCATACACAAAACAGCAAATGAAAAAAAGCATTTTGATATATTTCAGAATATATTAAACATATTACATAATAATTACAAGTAATAAATGTTATGTTAGTGGCATGGAAGATGGAGATCCCTGCCTTTAGATGTGGGGAGTTTCAGTGGACAAGGATGCTGCAAATACAAGCAAAAAGAAGCCCTCCCCTCAGACTTTTAATGAACATTGCTTTTCTATTTCTTGGCCACTTGCCATTTAATCTCTGCAGAGGAACCCAGACATTATGATGTCAAATATTTTTTCTATAGTTTCTAACAACCATTCATGGAGCTTTTCACCTGCCTATTATTTTAATATAAAAGACTTTAACTGAGCAGACTGAAAGTTCACAGTATCCATCACCAACTGTAACTTGATGAATAAAGCTTATTGGTTTCATCCTTTTTCTTATCAATGGATTTATATGATGTATTTGCCTGAGATCAGAATTTTCAAAATGAGGTCATGGACCTGAATTATCACCATCACCTTGACACTTGTTATAAATGCAAATTAGCATCATAGACTCTATGGTAAGGGCTAGCATCCTGTCTTAATAAGTCCTCTCAGTGATTTGGATGCCTGATAAAGTTTGAGTGTGATTGCCTTATATTTTAAATACAATAGATCATGAAATGCTTATTTTCCCATACATACATACTACACACCTTGGAAAAATATATGTATATATGCATGCTGAAAAAATGAATATTTAGTAAAAAGACAATATCGAAATCTATCTATCTATCTACCCATGTACTTATCTATCTATCCAATCCATAATTACATGCTTGAATTAGCACATCTGTGCTCTTACTTGAGAAAGTCCAAAAGTGAGGAGTGTTGCAAATGAAGTTGAATCACCCTTTCAGTGTTATCCACAGGTAAAGCCTGACTTGAATTAAATCCAGGTGGCAGTTTTCCACTCAAGTGGAGCAGCACATCATAAATTTTCTTATTGAATTTGTAACAGTCATTCTGTCTGTAAAATTTTTTGGGTGATGAGGTTGATGAGAAGAATTGTATTTTATATACATCCCTGTGGGGAAAAGACTTTAAATTAAAAACAGTCTGAAGATGTTATGTTATGGGGAAAAAAAAAACATGTTTAATGACTAAATAAATTTCTATTAAAATCAACTAAATGAGAAATTTCAAAATGCACTTCACTCAGCTACCATTTGTTAATCAAAATTAGAGTTTAAGTATTTCCATAGTTTTCCACTACTTCATTTAAACACAAATAATTATCCAATTTTGCAATTGTCAAGTCTGAAAGATTGGACTGCGATTAGATTATATTTAAAAGAAGAGAACAGGGATTGAAACCTGGATCCGTCACATACTAGCTGTGTGAGTATGGCAAATTATCTAAGCTCACTGAGCTCAATTTTGTACGGTATATGTTGGAGATAATGTTTATAATAGTTTTCAAGGAAGATTTCACATATTAATCACACATTCATATATGAAAATAAATTTACACACTGTTTTTGTATTTTAATGCTTAGAAGTGCACATCCTGCACACTAATGAGCAGGGATTCTCAGTTTAAAGTTAAAGCCCAGAGATCTGTTGTTCCCAAATAGTCCTTTTATCTTTAAATGAGAAGCTGCAATCTCTACTCCCTATTGCACCAGGTTGTGAAGCATGTTATTTTTAAATGGAGTAAAAAATTCCAACATATTTTTGCTGTTCACAATTTATCAAATATCTCATACTATACTGTATAATTGCTTTGTAGCAGTCAGAGTCACAAATGTATCACTAGCCTGCAATGGCAAATAAATAGTACCCAAAGGGCCATTTTCAATGGCATTTCTTCAGTTTGGTAGATAGGAAGTCTGTATAGCATAATACAGGAGAAAGTACATTGTATTGGGTAAGACTACCATTGCTCAAAACCTGGCCCTGCCATTTACTGTGTAACTTTACAGAAGTTACATGATCTTTCTGTTCCTCAGCTTCCTCACAAACAATGAGTATAATAGAGGTAGTGTATCCTGAAATTACCAGCAAAGAAAAAAAATATGGAGAAAATTAACACCACCACAGGCCAAGATGAATGCAAATGAAAAGAAACAAATGGACAAAACGCAAACAGAAAAACAGGGGTCCCAAGTATTATAGTTGTGAGACACAGATTTTAAACTAACTATATATACTACATTCAAAATTGAGAATTTTATAATTAAACTATAAATTATATAAAAATTAGCTAAATGGAAAATATAGAAACAAAAAACTTCAAATAAAATTAAGAAATCAATGGATGAGGTTGACAGCAGATTAAATCAAACAAAACAGAATGAGTGAACTGGAATATAGGTCATAGGAAAGTAGCCATACTGCAACACAGAGAGGCAAAAGGATGGAAAATACAGAAAAGTGAGCAAAGAAGGAGAGGGGCCAGAAAGAATGGAGTAGTCACATAATTTGAAGGGATATCAGCTGAGAACCTTCCAAAACTGTCAATAGAAATACAAACCACTGATGAAAGAATCACTGTGAACCCAAATAAGAATAACTACAAAAACAACTATTTTAGTCAAATCATAGTGAAGCTGTTGAAAATCAAATGCAACGAAAAAAATCTTTCAAAGAAAGTGCTTTTTCAAAGAAAAGTGCTCCAGAATAAAAGATAACACCTTCAAAGTAGTAACACGTAGGATTTCAGATGATCTCTTAATTGCAACAGTAGAAAAATATGATATATCCTCAATATGCTGAAAGAAAATAACTACCAAGCTGAATCTTACTTTTTAAAAAAACCCATACAATTGCAATAAAAGTAAAAATACAGATATTTTCAGAAACAGAATATATAAATTTGTTACCAAATGACCTTAATTAAAAGGTATAGATAGAATTATTTGAGGAGGAAAAATAAATATTCTACCTGGAAGATCAAAGATGCAGAAAGAATGAAGAACAATGTAATTGGTAAATATGTTAATGTTTGCCTATATATTTGCAAGGGTACTTCAAAAAGTTTATGGGAAGATTTGTGTTATCTTTTAATTCTATTTTCCATGAACTTTTTGAAGTACCCACATATTAATACATACATACAGAGACAGTCCCTGACTTGTGACGGTTTGACATGATTTTTCAATTTTACAATGGGTTTGTGTGGAAGTAATCCCGTCATAAGTCAAGGAACACCTGTATACTGTGTGTGTGTATGTGCGTGTGTGTAATTACAATATACAACAGCAGCAGCACACATCAGGAGGGAGAAAAATAAAGTATAATAGGTCCTTGCAATATCAGGGAAGAGGATAAAATTATTAATTACTACAAGACTCTAATAAGTTAAGAATGTATACTGTGATGTCTAAGGTAATTATTAAAAGAATGAGACAAGTGCATTTAGTTTCCAAGCTTGTAGAGGATAAATCATGAAATAAGAAAAGAAATATTTAATTAATCCAAGAAAAGGCAAAAAAGGAGAGGGAACATAATCATAAAAATAGAAGAGCTTAAAAACATTTCAGATTTAAATCCAAATTTACAGTAATTATATTAGATTTATAAAAACCACAAGCTCAAATTAAAAGACAAAGATTGAAAGAATAAGAATGAAACAAGCTAAAGACAGGGTTTAAAAGAAGACTTGACCAAAAACATAAGAAACATATTTATATAAAATATACAAAAAATGTTATGTAAATATTAACCAGATGAAAAATAATGTACCTGTATTCATATAACATAAAGAAGTATTTAAGGCACAAATCATCATTAAGGATAAAGAAAGAAATTCCTTAGGCATGAAAGTTCAATATACCATGAATACATTGCAATTGCACATTTGAATGCACTTGGTAACAGCCTCAAAACGTATAAAGAAAAATTGACAGAATTTTAAAAAATAGCCAAATGTACAAATAAGTAAATAGTTTAATACATTTGTACTAGTAATTGGTAAACAATTTAAAAATCAGTAAGCACATATATTATATTTAAAACACCGTAAGCAAACTTGATATATTGTAATCCATGGACAATAGCATTTAATAACTACAAAATTCACAATATTTTCAAGACAGAATATTTATAAAAGTTAGTTAAATGCTGGCCCATAAACAAATGTCAAAAATTTCAAAGAAGATGTTCTCTCATGTTAATGAAACTATGCTGAATATCAAGAGCAAATTCAGCTCATGTTAGCTTCTAAATAACCTTTGTAAAGTAAATGATATAGGAAATCAGAAAAAAATATGAATGGGATGAAAATAATATATTGCATATATAAATATATAATGTAGATGAAGCCAAATTTAAAAGAAAATTTGTTGTTTAAAAATTAAGTAGCTGTTCATTATGAAAATGTATAACAACTAGAAATAAAAATAAACTTTATAAAAACTTGATAAAGGTTTCTATGAAAAGCATACAGCAAACTTTATACATACTTAATGGTAAAATGTTGAAAGATTTTTTCCCCCTAAGACCAGAATTAAGAGGAGGATACATAGTATTCAATATTTAACTGGGGAGCCTCGCAATGGTAGTAAGACAAGAAAAATAAATCAGAGATTTAAAGATTGGAAAGGAAAACAAATCATTATCTGGAAATGTGTTTTTAGAAAAATACAAAAAAGAAAATCTACAGATAAAGAATTAGAATTAGTAAGTTGCCTTAACAGGGTCTTTGGATAAATATCAGCATATGATCATCAACACTATATACAGCACACAGAAAATTTAAAAAAAAATTTAAAAAAACCTTTTAAATGTCATTCACCATAGCTTCAAAAAATATCAAATACACAGGGGATAAATCTACCAAAATATATGCAAGTACTCTGCACAGAAAGCTGTTAATCATCATTAACATAAACTGTAAAAGAACTACATAAAGAATTAGTGTTGTTTTTGATTAAGGCAGTATTATAAAGATATCATTTCTTTCTAAACTGATCATAGACTAATTTCAATCACAATCAAAATACCAGCAGGGTGCCTTTTCATTTTTATTGTTTGGTGGAAATTTATAAGTGATTCTAAGATTTATATAGAAATGCAAATGGCAGAAAAAGGTAAGAGAATATTGAGGAACAACAACAAACTTTGAGTGCTTACACTGCTAAATATCAAGAACTACAAAATAATAAAATTTAAGACAATTTGGTATTGATGCAAGTGTATATAAATTAATAAAAGAATAAACTACACAGATTCACAAATATATAAATAATTGATTTATGAGAAGATACGTATTGTAGAATAGGGAGGGAATAAGGATAATCTTTTCCATAAGTTGTATTGCGTTAATTGGATAAACTGTATAAGTGGTATTGACTCAATTGGGTAAATACCATAAATGGCACTGAGTCAACTGTTACTGAAAAAAAAAGGAAAAAAAAAATATATCTTGATCTTTATCTCAGGGGGATGAAATATCAAACATGAATGACAACAAAGTCTCCACAAATAACAAAGGAGGATTTCATCATGTCTCAGTACAGAAAGATTTCTTAAAGAGCAGACAAATGTAGTACTCACTTAAGTAAATATTCATACACTGGAGTATATTAAGGAGAAGATAATTGTAATATGTATAACCAACAAAAAACTAGCATACAAAATACATAAAATAACTACAAATAAGGAAAAAAGAAGATTCAATTATTAAAAAGAGGAAGAAAAAGCACATGCACAAGCACGTTATGACACAGCTTTTTCAAATGAACAAGAACATGTAAAACTTTTCTTCACATCAATAGCAGCAAAATGCCAATTCAAACCATACCCACCAGAAGAGCTATTAAAAAGACTGACAATATTAATTTTTTCTTAGTATGAAGAGCAACTGGATCTTTTGTATATTGCTTGTGTGAGTGGAAATTGGTGCAATCTTGGAAAATTGTTTGGAAGTCTCTCCAAAATCTGATCATTTTCCTACCTTATGATTGGGCAGTTTGACTCCTACATATAGTCTTTTCAGAAATATACGCCGTTGAGCTAGGGCATGTCTGGTGCTCACAGACCCCTTGACCCCATTCACAAACCCTTCAGTTGCAGGTATATGAGCTAGGTGACCTGCAAAAAGGTCCTTAGAGCCTTGGCTAAAGTAGGAATAGTCTTTATTCAGCACACACACGTCTGAGAGCTAAGCAGTACAAAGAGAAACTCGGAAACTCAACTGCTACTGGCAAAGTCCAAAGAGAAACTGAAACTGAGCAGCTGCCAGCAGAGTAAGCATGCTCTGTTTTTAGACATAGGCTCTCTGCCGGCCAGCCTGCTTCACAAACTGAAGAACACACAATAGCAATTAACTAGAAAGATACATTGGTGCACATGCACACTAAGTCCACCCACACACAATTTGTTTACAAGAAATGTCCAGAGAGCCTGACTAAATTATCCTATTTTCCCCACATACACCAAGAGACAATATACTAAAATTTTCATAGCAGCATTATTTATAACAGAAAAATCTAGGAACCAGACAAATATTTATCAACAGGAGAATGAATAAATAAATTGTAGTATATTCATACAATGGCCTAGTGCACAGCATTAAAAATAAACTACTTTTAAATGCAAATATGCATATGAATCATATGAACATAAAATTGAGTAAAAAGATTCAGACACAAAGAAATGCAAACTGTATGATTCTTCCTTTATAAAGTTCAAAATCAGACAAAACTAATTTATGGTGTAACTTGGGAGGTGAAATGAAAAATAAGGAGGTGAGTGAGATTTACGGATGCTATTTCTTGTTCTATTTTGTGGTTTAGTTGGTGGCTACATATGTGTATTCACATAGTGATAATTCTGTCTATATTATACAGCAATACAACTATTAAAATTCAAACCAACAAACCCTAAACTCAGGATAGTAGTTTACTTTATGCAGTAGAGATTTGGTAGTGTTGTGAGTGTCACAGGAATCTTCTTTTTCTTTTACATAAGAAATATTTCATTTCATTTCATTTATTTATTTATTTATTTTTTCTTTAAAATACATGGTAATATATACTGATTTTTTTCTAATTTTATTTTTTATTTTTTATTATACATACATGTGGAGTACATTGATTTTCAATAACTGTGTACAATGTGCAGTGGTTAGATGGGTAAAGTTAGCTTATTTATCATTACAATACAGAATCATTCTTTGTATCCCTTGACCAATTCCTCACTGGCCTCCCTCCCTCTCCCCCACCCCTCCCCTTTTCCACCTCTAGTTTTCTAAAACTTCAATGTATTACTGTGATTGTTGTTTGTTTCTTTCTTTCTGTCTCTCTTTATCGTTCATTTGTTTGTTTATGGATTCAGCTCCCAGGTATGAGTGAGAACATGTGGTATTTCTCTTTCCATACCTGGGTTGTTTCACTCAGGATAATTTTCTCCAGGCTCATCCACATTGCTGCAAATGGTAGAATTTCATTCTTTTTCTTATGGCTGAGAAGTATTCCATTGTGTATATATACCAGAGTTTCTTTGTCCAGTTATTCATTGATGGACGTTTAGGTTGGTTCCATCTCCCGGCTATCGTAAATAGAGCTGCAATAAACATTGGAGTTCAGGTATCCCTTCTACCTGATGTTTCCCAGTCCTCTGTATATATCCCCAGGAGTAGAATTGCTGGATCATATGAAAGTTCTATCTGTAGTTGTTTAAGGAACCTCCATACTGTTCTCCATAATGACTGTACTAATTTACAGTCCCACCAACAGTGCAGAAGGGTTCCTCTTTCTCTACATCCTTGCCAGCATTTGTTATTCTCTGTCTTTTTTATAATAGTCAGTCTGATTGGGGTGAGGTGATTTCTCAAAGTGGTTTTGACTTGTGCTTTCCTGATGATTAGTGATGTTGAGCATTTCTCATATACCTGTTGGACATTTGTATCTTCCTTTGAGAAATGTCTATTCAGTTCCTTTGCCCATTTTTTAATTGGATTAAATTTTTTTTTGTTGTATATTCTGGATATTAATCCCTTGTCAGATGTATAGTTTGCAAGTATTATCTTGCATTCTGGAGGATGTCTTTTCATGCTATTGATTGTTTCCTTTGCAGTGCAGAAGCTTTTTAGTTTGATAAAATCCCATTTGTTAATTTTTTTCTTTTGTTGCCTGTGCTTTTGGGGAATTATTCGTAAAGTCATTGCCCAGTCCTAAATCCTGGAGCATTTCCCTATGTTTTCTTCTAGGAGTTTTAAAGTTTCAGGCCTTATATTTAAGTCTCTAATCCATTTTGAGTTGATTTTGGTATACAGTGAATTACAGATCAAGTTTTGTTCTTCTACAAATGGATATCCAGTTTTCCCAGCACCATTTATTGAAGAGGCAGTCTTTTCCCCAATGTATGTTCTCAGTACCTTTGTCAAAGATCATTGGCTGTAAATATGTGAGTTGGTTTCTGAGTTCTCTATGCTGTTCCATTGACCCATGTGTCTGTTTTTATGCCAGTATCATGCTGTTTTTGTTACTACATGTTTGTAATATAGTTTGAAGTCAGGAAGTGTAATGCCTTCAGCTTTACTTATTTTGCTCAGGATTGCTTTGGCTATTCAGGGTCTTTTGTTATTCCATATGAATGTTGGGATTGCCTTTTCTATTTCTGTGAAGAATATCATTGGTGTTTTGATTGAAACTGCATTGAATCTGTAGATGGCTTTGGGTAGTATGGACATTTTTAATACATTTATTCTTCCAATCCACAAACAAGGAATGTCTTTCCATCTTTTAGTGTTATCTTCAATTTCTTTCAGAGGTGATTTGTTGTTCTCATTGTAGAGATCTTTCACCTCTTTGGTTAGATTTATTCCTAGGTCTTTTATTTTTGGGGGGACTATTGTAAATGGGCTTTCTTTCTTGATCTCTTTTTCTTCTAGTTTGTTGTTGGAGTATAAAAATGCTACTGATTTTTGTATGTTGGTTTTGTATACTGCAACCTTACTGAATTCATTTATCAACTCTAAGAGTTGTTTGGTAGAGTTTTTTGGGTTTTCTATATACAGACTCATGTCATCTGCAAACAGGGACAATTTGATTTCCTCTTTACCTGCTTGGATGCTCTTTATTTCTTTCTCTTGTCTAATTGCTCTGGTAAGTACTTCCAATACTATGTTAAAAAGGATTGGAGAGAGTGGGCATCCTTGTCTTGTTCCTGATCTTAAGGGGAAAGCTTTCAGCTTTTCCCCATTCAGGATGATATTGGCAGTGGCTTTATCATACATGGCTTTTATTATGTTGAGATACCTTCCCTCTATACCTAACTTGTTGAGAGTCTTTATCATGAAGGACTGTTGAATTTTGTCAAATACTTTTTCTGCATCTATTGACATGATCATATGGTTTTTATTCTTCACTTTGTTGATGTTGTGTATTGCATTTATTGATTTCTGTATGGTGAACCATCCTTGCGTTCCTGGAATGAATCCCATTTATTCATGGTGCATAATCTTTTTGATATGTTGCTGTATTCTGTTTGCTAGTATTTTGTTGAAGATTTTAGCATCTAAACTCATCAAGGGTATTGGCTTGTAGTTTTCATTTTTTGTTGTATCTTTGTCTGGTTTTGATATCAGGGTGATGCTGGCTTCATAGAATGAGTTTGAGAGAATGGTTTCTGTTTCAAATTTTTGGAATAGTTTTGAAAAAATTGGTATCAATTCCTCTTTAAAGGTTTGGTAGAATTCAGCACTGAAGCCATCTGGTCCTTGGCTTTTCTTTTTTGTAAGATTTCTGATTACTGCTTCAAACTCATTACTTGTTATTGGTCTGTTCAGTTTTTCTGTGTCTTCTTCATTCAGTCTTCGTAGTTTGTATGTGTCAAGAAATTTATCCATTTCCTCCAGATTTTCAAATTTGTTGGTGTATAGTTGTTCATAGTAATCTCTAATGATTCTTTGTATTTCTGTGGTATCAGTTGTGATACCCCCTTTATCATTTGTGATTTTTCTTATTTGGGTCTTGTTTTTTCTTTTTTAATAAGTCTGGCTAGTGGTTTGTCTATTTTGTTTACTTTCTCAAAAAAACAATTTTGTTTCATTGATCTTTTGTGTCACATTTTTGGTCTCTATTTCATTTAGTTCTGCTCTGATTTTAATTATTTCTTTCTGCCTACTAACTTTTGGATTGTATTGTTCTTGTTTTTCTAGTTCCTCGAGGTGTAAAGCTAGGTTGTTTATTTGAAATCTTTCTATTCTCCTGATGTAAGCATTTATTGCAATAAAATTTCCTCTTAGTACTGCTTTTGCAGTATCCCATAGGTTTTGGTATGATGTGTTATTATCATTGCTTTCAAGAAATTTTTGATTTCCTGTTTGATTTCTTCTTTAACCCATATGTTATTCAGAAGCATGTTGTTTTATTTCCAAGTATTTGTGTGATGTCCAAAGTTTCTTCTGTTATTAATTTCTAGTTTTAATCCATTATGGTCTGAGAAGATGAATGAAATGATTTCAATTTTTTTTTAAACTTGTTGATACTTGATTTGTGACCTATCTTGGAGAATGTTCCATGTACTCATGAGAAGAATGAATATTCTATGGTTGCTTTTTGAAATGTTCTATATTTATCCACCAAGTCCAATTGGTCTAGAGTGTAGTTTAAATCCTGTGTTTATGAACAAGAAGCCTCTTGGGGGTCAGTAATGTGAAACTTTCACAGGAGCTTGTTCTGTGAATAAATTGAAGAGCTGTACTTGGTTTGTGGGTCTATCTCTAGGTGTGTTTTATTTCATAATTTTATAAATTAAGAAGAAATAGCCTAGGTCTTCAAAGTTCCTCTTGCACATGAAAATTAATTAAAACTGACTAGTTAAAATTAGTGTTCATAGATTTGTTAGAGAATAAGGCAATATTGTTAGTTATATAACTTAATCACCCAGTGGAAGCAAAAATTATGATGTAAAAACTGTAATTCTTTTCTTTAATGTCTACATATATGCATGTCCCATCAATGTGAACTTTATTAAGTAAAATCTTAATAATTTTAGCCATATTCCTTCTCTGCTTAAGTATTAAGATATTAAATAATTTTAAGGTGTTTTTTTTTTCAATTATGAGAGTACCCCTACTTTTAATATTGAAAATACACTCATGCAAAAGGCTCAGTGTACTTATGATCTATCTTTACAGATAAAGAAACCAGCTACCACTATAAACAGTAAAATGTTAAGGTAAAAAACTGTTTTGAAAATAAGAACTGTAAAATGTTTCTTTATTCTTATATTAATGTGTGGAAGCGAAAAGTACTTCAGGAATTCAATTCCAATCAGTTACTATTACCACTTTCATTTTAACACTCAGTTTGAATCTAAAACCAAGTTTCTGTGTCTTTGTTGGACACTGTTGGCAGTATGAATTGGCAGGATGCCCAGAAATAGAGGTGACACTTTATTTTCACGTTATTAAATATATCAAAGTCCTTGCCAGCAGCTCTAAGTGCAAAGAGAAAAGCATGCTATATATTTTTTAAGAAGTCCAAAATTCCTGTGTCAAGCTGGGGAAAAATTGCAAAAGGGAAGGTGAATATTATTAATGAAATATAGTTTGGCTAAGTGCTGTATTAGAAATGATGAGTTTTGAACTGACTCACCACTGCCAAATAGAATCAGCACTGGTGAATATGTTTAATGAAAACAGAAATACGTAACACTTAACATTATCTCAATTAAATTTATTAATAGTAACTAATATTTACTGAACAATTGCTAGGTCCTAAGCTCTGTTCTGATATGCTTTCATTATGAATGGTAAACCATTCCCCTGGTGAAGATGATTTTCTGTGACATTCTACACACTTTTGCTAAAAGAGAGGCTCTGGGATGGAATGGTTAGCTTTGAAACAATTTGAACCCTTCCCCCTAAGCTTATTGTCTGGCATTCTAGGATATACTATTGGTGTATGACAACTGCAGGGAGGTACATATTAGAGTGGAATCTTGGAGTAACACTTATATGTACTGCAATTACTCCTCTCAGATGAACTGGGATTTCCACTATGATTTAAAATGATTCTATAATCATTTTAGAGATCTTCCTGGTGGTGTTTAGTGAAAATGTTAATTCTCACAATTCACCCAACTTGAAGTGAGTAGATCGTAATATTTAGTAGATCTTTCTCTCATGATTTCAGGAACATGAATTGCATTTTCTTTTCTTTTTAAAAGACTGTTTCCATCTTTCAGTGATTTGAGGAAGGACTAAAGAGAAATGATATCAACAGGCCTCTAGGAATTGAAAGCAGAGTAATGCTCAACATTACTCATCATTAAGGAAATGCAAAGCAAAACTGCAATGAGATATCACTTCACACCTGTTAGCATGACTATTATTAAAAAGACGAAAGATAACAATTGTATGCAAGGACATGGAGAAAGGGGAACTCTTGCACACTTTTGGTGGGAATGTAAATTAGTACAGCCAATATGGAAGATTGTATGGAGGTTCCTCAAAAAAATAGAAATTGAATTACCTTATGATCCAGTAATTGCACTTCTGGGTATATATCCAGAGGAAATGAAATCAGTATGACAAAGAGATATCTGCACTCCCATGTTCATTGCCCCATTATTTACAATAGCCAAGACATGGAATCAACCAAAGTGTCAATCAAGGGATGAATGAATAAAAATAATGTGGTATTCATAAACAATGGAATACTCTTCAGCCTTCACAGAAAAGTAAATCCTGTCATTTCCAACAACATGGATGAAACTGGAGGACATTATGCTAAGTGAAATAAGCCAGGCACAGAGATCACATGATCTCACTCAAATGTGGAATCTAAAAATATCAAACTCATAGAAGCAGAGAGTAGAATGGTGGCTACCAAAGACTGGAGCATGGGGGAATGGGAAGATGTTGGTCAAAGGTACAAAGTCACAGTTAGACAGGAGGAATAAATGATAAGTATTTAAGGTGATGAATATGTCAATTAGATTGATTCAATCACTACATACTGTATATATAGATACTATAACATAGCTGTGTACCACATAATTATATATAGTTACAATTTGTCAAAAGTTTAAGACTGTATCATAAATATGTATGATTATTATGTTGAATTTTTTTAAATTTTAAAATTTGTAAAAAAGAAAAAAAGAAAAGAAAAACTGTAAAGCCCCCAAAAGTCACATAATTGAATAGTTGGATACTGAATTATTTTTAGGAAAGAAAACCATTGTGAAAGAGAAAATATGACATTATAAAGCTATCATAGCCCTTAGAAAAAGGAAACAGAATAAGAATTAACTGATGAATAGGAAATCCCCTCAAATAATTTCTTTGGTTTCTGCTCTTCTACCTGAATATATCACAAATCAACAAATGAACTGGGCCCTATTGCTCTTGCTGCTGTGAATTGGTGTTTGTAGAGTGAAATTACTTGAGATACACTAGAAAAGCAGCATTTGCGACCACTTGTAGATTCAGGTTCGAGAAAGGTGATGCACAAACATGTCACAAATGTTTCAATAATGTTGAAAATAAAGCAAAAAAACAGTTTGATACCCATACCACTAACCCACAATAGATTCCAGTTTTGCATCCTGTAAGTGAATGACTCTCCAGCTGGAGGTTACTGTACATAAAGCTTAGCAATTGCACTTTCCTTGTTAATGTGTATGACACTAGAACTCATGACTTGTCCAGGACTTTAAGCTTCACTTGGTCAGAAATCCTGGATTTAGCCTATATGTTTCTCCTCAGTTCTAAACTACTGGGTTCTTAAACTTCTTGATCTGATATACTTAACCACAGGTAATTGCAGTGTACAGCCTAAAGACAAGGACAAAAATGCCAAATGGTGGAGTTTATACCTGTCAAGTCTTAAAATTTTCTAAATCTTTATCTGATCCTCCAATAAATGGCAAGTAGGATGATGCTTTAAAGTACTTGCTCTGGAGATAGAGTGCTTGGGTTCAAATCCTGGCTTTGCTATTTAGTAGCTGTGTGACTTTGAGAAAGTTACTTATTCTCTCCCTGCCTCCATTTTTCATCAGTAAAATGGGGATAATAATAGTGGGTACATCACAGGGTGGCTGTAAAAAGTAAATAAATTAATATCCATAAAGCGTATACAATGATGCCTTGTTACATAGTAAGAGTCCAATATACATCAACCATTATTACTAATAAAATACCATCACAAAATTATTTTAAAAGAATAAGGTAAGAGAGATATCAAAAAGCAAGTTCAGTGGTGTATGGATCACTGGATCGCAATAATAAAATCAATAACAGAAATGATGAGTCATTAAGATTAAACCATAAGAAGATAACAGGAAGAGTAAAACAATAGAAATACATGAGAAAGAAGGGCAACTTCCTGTTCAGGATAATAAACTGAACATATGTCCTTATCTTCTCTTCCTCTCAAAATATTCCAGACATGTCAGAAAGATTGCAGAAAAGGAATAACCTATAACAACACTGAAATTGGAAAAGGAACCACTAGTGTATCAGAAATTTTGAAGAATATTCATATAAAGAATGGATGAAATTGTATTAAAGAATAGTTCAAAATGATGGGCTGCATAGCAATAGGCTGCAGGGAGAAAGGAAGCCATTTTTTCCTGGAGGAACATAAGAGAAGCTCCAAGTTCAGAGTTCGCAGATACAGAGGGAAGAAGCAACACATGGTACAGTAATCATGCTGATGACTAGAAGTGCTGTATACGGAAGAGCTAGACTTCATCTCTTATCCCACAACACATTTACAGAGAGACTGACAGTAGCAGACTTAGAATCCAGGAAACACTGGAGATCTCTCGAAATAAATTCAGCTTCCAGATACCTGGGAGATTTAGGGCACCTGTATGGATGTCCATGCTCTAGAATAAATCCCCCCTTATCTTTGCATTGTGTGGGTCTGGCTTCTCCTTTCCCAGTACCCTAAAGTAAAGCATTCATATTGCCATGACTTGTCCACTTAATTCAAGACTTTTGTCTACCTTCTAATCAGGGAAAAGATTTTCATGCTGATAACATTGATTTGCTCACCACTTCTTGGGCACAGGTGCTGACAGTCAGTTCTTGCCTCATGAATATGAATAATCAATAATAATAATAAATAAATAAATAATATTTGATGGAAAAACAGACCTACACAGTGGCAAGAGAAACCCTTGTTTCCTGCTTATATCTACAACCAAGTTCTTCATTTATATATATGAATAAATAATAACCAAAAATCAGAATTATTTAAGGAAAACCATCAACTGGAAAGAAAATTATCAAATTAAAAATAAAAAAAGAATAAAGGGCTCAGGAGAAATGAATCAATTCACAGAAAAATAAAATTTAGAAAAAAACTTATACTTTAAAAGAGGTATTTGAGAAAACATGCATCCATAACACAAAATGGGTTGCTATTACAAGATGAAAAGACATAAGGAAAGAAGGAAGGAAAGAAGGGCAGGAGGGAGGCAGGAAAGGAGAACGGGAGGGACAAATGACCCATTAAATAATAACACAGAATTCTTGGAAAACAAAACTATAAATACCAATTGAAAGATTTTATAGAAGACTAGAAGAGAAAGTGAAAGAGAACTACAAGTATAAGAAAGTAAAAGATAGAAAATGATGAAAAGCATAAAACATTATTGCAAGGCATATAAAGGATGAGTAAAGCAGGTCCAGCATCCTTCTAATAGGAGGTTCAGAAAGACAGAAAAGAAAAAATAGAGAAAACAGAAAGAACAAAATAGCAGAAAAGGAGTCAGGGAAGAACAATTAAAAGATTAGATTTTTAAATGAAAGGACCTATTGAATGCCAAGCAGATGTAATGACAAAAAAGATCCCCACACTCAGATTTTATTTCAATAAATTGCTGAGTAGAAGAATAGCAGAGAAATGGAAACCATAAAAGAATTCTGAGAGAATGGCACATTACTCACAAAATATTGCACTTCTCATCAGAAACACTGGATGAGTCCAGATGGTGGGATAATATTGAGACGCTGAGGAGGGGGTTCAAATGCTAACAAATATGTATTTACTTGGAGGTCTCTTCTTAGCCTGAGAGTCCATGATCCACATATTCCAAATCAAAAAATGACGCTGAATTACATTGTAACCTGGACAAAGTCTATCTTTATTCACAGTTTTTTGATTATGGGCAACTTTTTTCCCAAGGCTAGCAAGGCCACCACACTCCTCTAGAACTGCCTTTCTCCAGGCAGTACCCAATGATGTGAATTGTTTCTCACTTTTCAAAATAGTAAAGTTTTAAAAATGTGACAGCACTCAACTCAGGAAACAACCAGACGGACAATGTACTTCATTAGTGGGGTTATAATATACAACAGTTACTAGAAAATCATCCAAGAGTGTATTATAAGAGACTTTAAGTTTATATTGTTTGATTCCATGATCCCATCTCTGAGAAACTTCCTATTAGTATCCAAATGTCCACTACCATTTATAAACAAATGATTCATTTCTACATTTATACCAACAAAAAACATAACAAAATAGCATAAGTAAATGCCCCCAAATTAATGTGAATTGGCAAGCAAATAATGATGCATGAAAGCAATGACATATTGTACAACAAATTAGCAATCTCTACTATAGCAAAAAATATATAGAAAATAAAAACTAAAATCCCAAGTTCTATGAAAACAACAAACATCAGAACATTTTTCTTAGTAGCAAAAATTCTGGGATGCATCCAAAGTGGAATAAAGAGTTACAGATGTGAAAATAATTAAGCATAAAATTCAAGTTTAAAGAAAAGTAAAGTATAAGGAAAAAAAATCAACATTACATGGTTTAGAAAACACAGAAGTGGACAAATTAATCCAAAAACTTATTCATTATAGGAGACAAAAAAGAAAACCACTGACACCTATAATCAATAGAAAAATAAAATTACAGTTATCAATAAGGAAGAGACTGTAACTTCATATAGGGGAATAAAAATCAGGAAGACTACTAGTCACAACTGTTGAATGATGAGTTTTAAATTGTCAATCAATCATTTTTCCCCAAAATGAAAACATATCATTAAAATGTACTCAAAATAGGTAAAATTTTCAGAAGAACAAACACCAAAGCAAAAAACTGAAAAGTTATTGCAGAATAACTTCTCTAAAAAATTCACTTGAGCCAGATGATTTTATGATCAAACCTGGGCTTTTTAGGGTATCTGCTGCATTAATTTTCCCACAGCATGGTCAAAGATGAAATATTACCTAATTCATTATATAAAGTTGAACTTGTCCTATTAATTTTAAAACTGAGAAATAGAACATATAGGAAAACTATTGACTTAGCTCACTCTTGAAAATAGAGCAAAAATTCTAAACATACCTTGCCTAGCTATAGAGATCATTACTCCCTCTATGGTGGCAGCAAGTGACCCCAGTGCTGACAAAGGAAGTAGAAAAGCTCTGAGAACCCACTACATCAGCAACGTCATAACAAGTGTGAGGGGCCTAAATTCCTTTCTAAGTTAACATAATTAAGTGAGCTGATATAACCAAAGCAGTCTAACTATTTTAGACATGCTGAGTAATAAAACAACACATGAAAGAAGGGAGGTAAATGTACTGTCAAAAAGGAGATGTGTCAAAGAAAAGTGAGCCATCTCTGTTCCCTAATACCACTGTCTACCTGGCTATATTTAAGGCTGACAGTTTACTTATATAAAAATGTGTAGTTTCCAAAATTTTCAAGTTTAAAAGGGCTTTTCCTACCCATAATTTACTCTCTCATTTCACAGATGAGGAAACTGAGGTCCAGAGATTTCCATTGCTTGCCTAAAATCATCAGATGTTTAGAAGAAATTAAAAAGTACATATAAACCAAAGAATTGATATTTGCATCTTTGTACTCTTCTTAATAATCTTCTCATAATTTATCAGCTTAGAATAAATTATTCAATATTGTGTTTCACTTAAAATGATTCCAATAAATACATTATATTTTACAATATGATTCAAAGCAAGGAATTTAGAGAAATATGTAACTGTCACCTTACAGTTTCTGGAATAGAAAGGGTATGGGGTCCTTCAGACCATCCGAAGAGACTGAACCAGGTCTGAACTGCATTTACAACCTTCTGAAAGAAATTATATGCCTTTGTTCCATTTTCAGGAGAAAAGAATGGTTCATTATTCTCTTTGTTTTCCGTAGATTGATCATCTTTCTTTGACGTTTTACTTTCATCTGAGTTCAAATTTTCATCTATTATTTCCATTCCTAAAAATCACATTTATTTGTAAAAATGGTTACTTAACCATAGAGTAAAATATTCTACCCGCTATTTCCATTTGTACATAGACAAATAGAGCCCGTTCTACAAATTATTCTGTGCTCTCAAAGAAATTCTAAGTCAATTTACTTTATCTTAAAATAAATAATAAAAACACATTTATTTTCTATTACCCAATAGAAATGTTTTAAAAATAGATTAATTTTAATAAAGAAAACAGTTAAGTTTTTTCTTGCCATAATGGTAAGTGAAAACATTCCCCAAAGAGGAACCTTTCATTTTTAATTACCTAGAAAAAATGTCTTGACAATTCTTCAGGTTTACTTACTAGAGAAAATTAAACAGCTGAAAAAATTATATAAAAAAATATTTACTTCAGATTCCAAATAGTTTTTTATGCAAATCAAGCACATCAATAAAACAAAGCATTTTTGAGTTAAGAAAAATTTTGAGGATATAAAAAGATTTTCTCCCCCCCCCCCAAAAAAAATATCTGCCTATGTACTGGTACAAGTATATACTCACTAAAAATCTCACACTATTTCACTTGGTTTGGTCCATTCAATAAAAAGGAAAATTTTCAGTATTACCCATATCCAGATAAAGGAATGTTTGGACAGTTAATTACAAATTATTAAGTCAAACTCACAAATTTACCTGTGCTCACCTCTTTCTAAGACAGGCAAACTTGGATCCAGCTGGATAAGGAGGAGACAAACTCCTAGTTCTGCAGTTCCCGAACTGTGTACAGAGGGTAACTGAGATGTCACAGCAAATTTACAGGGGACCCACAGGATATTTAAAATCTTAATTAAATATTACTGCAACATCTGTTGGACAGCACATAAGCTACTACTCATAGATTTTTGTACCAAACCACTTGGAACTATTTGGTACATCTTTTGGCCCAGGGAAAAATACTGAGAATCTAAGACTGCTACGAACCAAGAACATTAAAGAACCTCTGCTATTGAAAACAGATGACCCACTTAAGACTAATGACAAATTCGTGGTTTCCTTCATAAATTTCTGTTACCTGAAAAATCCTAACTTTTAAATTAAGTGATACTTTTAAATTAAATGATATTAAGCACATCATATCATGGACTGGAATTGTGATATGCACTATATATTTGTCACATACCAACAAATAAGTTTCCTCTTGCAAGTTCAGCATCATTAAATTTAGTAGTGGTGGATGCCTTTCTCACTGAAGCAGGAGAGAGTAATCCAGCATCCCTGGGGGGAAGTAAAACATTGTCTCTAGTCTTCACAGGACTTCTGTCTGTATCTACGATGACACATCGGATCTTAGTAAGTCAAACAAGCAATTGTGGAATTCATTATCACATTACAGTATTTAGCCTGAAATATACACACACACACACACACACACACACACACACACACACACACATATATATTACACACTCATATGTATATATGTACATGTAATATATACATATATGTGTTATATACATATATAACAAAGTAAAAGAAATATATATGTATATAGCAAAATATATATATAGCAAAGTAAACTAAATACTCATTATATATCATATAAGATATCAAATAAGAAAACAATAACATAAAAGGTGATATGGTTTTCTAAATTGAATGAAATGTATTTGACAACACAGTTGTTATGGTACATCAAAGTTATTGGACAATGAACAATGTTCAAATTTACTATAAACAGAAATATATAAAACACATGAAATAGTTCTACGCCAAAAAAAACCCTTTTTAATTATTATACATCGTGTTCAAAATAAGTTTTAAGAAAAGAATCACCAAGAAAAGCAATTTCCTCCTAGTTAATTCTCTGAAATGACATCACTGCTTGGTTTTGAGCTGATAGCATTTTGCACAGATTTCCATCTCTACTTCAGTTAGAGTTGCTGTTATATACATTAGAGTTTACCACAGTGGGAATCCTCATACAAAGGCAGTGCTGACCATGAAAAGCTAGCATATGTGACCCAAGGCCAAACATCAAAATACATATGTAGTTTTTCAATTAAGCATGTGATCTATACCAAATTATTAATACTGCCCTACTTTAGGGTATGGTTAATGTATTTTAAGATTTCACCTGTATTGAGCACATCATACTCTAGTGCACAATAGCTAAGTGTGTAGGTTTTGAGGTCTCACAAATTTGGTTAGATTTTCCTGGGACAAGTTGCTCACCCTCTCCATTTCTCAGCCTTAATCTGTAAAGTGAGGTCTATAAGGGCATCTAACTGAGAATTGTTGAGAAGACTACATGAAATAACAAATGTAAGGCACATAGCAGAATACTATATACCTGGGAAGAATCAAGCATACATTAAACATTATTATACATATTTCTAAAGGTATTTTGGAATATCTAAGAGTCATGAGTTCTTTCTTTAAAAATTTTTCCCCAAATGGATGCATTATTTTTAATCCACAGATGTCATACTCAAACAATTATCTAACAGATACAAAGACTTTATTCATTTTTTCCTTTTAAAGAGATAACAATATTTTTTATTGTACAGTAATTTTTCATTATTTTCTGGAAAGATATGAAAATATAAAAGAGTGGCAAAGCAATTCACAATCACATTTATAATGGCAATAATAATAAAATGATAGTAATAATAATATCTTCCAAGTATTTAGTCTACAAGTTCTCACAAAACCTCTTTGAAGTAGACAAAACAAATAATATTAGTATCCTGATACTCTCCTGCCATGCACATTTTGTTTAATAAAAGATGATAAATTTGAGTATCTGAGAATTAAAGATAAAATCATATGGAAAAACAGTGGAGTTAGAAAACAAAATTGTATTTCCATCCAGGTTCACTGCTATTCCCATTATGTAGTGTTATCTGAAACCTCGCTTCCCCCCAAGAATTTTAGAAGAATATAAAAATATAACATAAGGACTAGTCAGAAACATACTTTAAATTCTGACAATGTGTGTCAAAATTTTGAGATTACCTATCTGTCTCTCATGTGTCTATCTATGTCTACCCTGCCAGTAGGCTATTTCATAAAGTACTTTAAAATATTTTTCCAAATATACTATTCCACATATAAACCCATTGCCCTGTGAAAATAAGTAGCTGAGACATGACTTCCTGATGGTCCATAATTCAGATGATACATTCTATAATATCAAATAAATAACTTCTAGCTGTGAGACAAAGTGTGAGGTACTCTGGACACAAGGGTGAAAAGAAGAGAGATGATTCCTGTTCTCACAGACTTCATGGATATCAACATCTAGAAAGAGATATAGATAATAGGTGGGTTAAGTCAAAATATGGAAAAGGCCTTGACAGAAGAATTGCACAGAGCTATGTGGGTACACCTGAGAAACAAAAAACCTTTGCATGCAAAGGCAGGGATCTTCCGTAGGTGTGTAGAGTGTGGTAGGGAAAATGCTCCAGTCACAAGAAATATCCTCATTGAGGATCTAGATACTGGAAGAACTCATAGAAGTTTAATGTGGCTTGAGAATAGAGGGAAAATGTCCAGAAATGAGAGTGAAGCCATTGGCTAGGACCATGCCACGTGGCGTCTTGTAGGCTTCATCTTACTAGCAATACTAGCAATAGCATTCCATAGAAAGATTCTACACCTGGGAATTACAAGATTGGATTTTCAGTTTATAAATATTACTGTGGCCACAGCATGAAGGATGGTTTGTGAAAAGGAGGAACATCACAGGAGGCAGGAGAACAGTTTAGAAACCTTTGAAGTGATACTGGCAAGACATTATGGCAGCTAGAATGTGTGTAGTGGCAGTGGAGTGGGAGAGAAATGAACAGATTTGACACTTGTTCAGGCAGCAAAAGGGATAGGAATTGGTGGTCTGGAGGTGTAGTGAGAGAGAGAAGACACTCAAGGATGGCACTCAGGTTTCTGGATTGGGCAGCTGGATGGACTGACGGTGCATCGTGGGGTATATAGAAGGAGGAGAAAATTTCAAAAAGAGGAGATTAGTTTGGGCCATGAGGTTTTGGCGGTGCCTATGGGGGAATCCAATGAAAGGATCCAGAATGCTGTTAAATTCTGATTTCCTGAATCTCTCAGAGGGATCTGGGCTAAAGATATAGCCCATGAATTATAACGGAAGTCATGCAAGGGAGAAAAGAAGAGGGGATCAGAACTCCCATTGACACAAAGAATTTAAAAATACAGATACAGGAAATAGAACCCATGAGAGATGCTCAGAAGAAACAGAGGGGTCAGAGGAGACCTAGACAAGTACGGTATGTAGACACTTAGGGAGAGTTTGGAGAGAGACAGAGAATAGTCAACAGTCTTAGCTGTGCTCAGTACTCATATCACCATTTAGTCAATGGCAGTATAACTGAGGAATGCTTCTGTCTCACTCCTGAAATTTCTTTCCTGTTAAAGGTAACCGAGGTATTCTAATTGCTTCATTTTCTCTGCTACTTTTCTCCCTCTCTCTGAGATGGTAAGTGATTCATCTGACTGGTAAATTTGGGAAGAATAAATACGGGATGCATAGCCTGAGTCTGCCCTTTATGCTCTTTGGGGATAAGCTTGTCCACTGAGAATGCAGTCTCCTTTCTCCTCCCTGCTGTCTTCCCAGACACTCACCCAAAGCAGTTAAGGAGGCAGAAGTTGAAGGGCATGAGTAAGCCATGATATTTAATTAGGTGGGGTCTCTGGGTAAGGGGATTCAGATAAGTGAATGGCCTAAGGCAGGAGAGAGTCCTGGCTCCTGGCCTTGTGACAAGAATAAAAGCAGAGATGACAGGTTTGAATACAAGCTTGGAATGTAGAAGTTCAAAGTGTTAATGCCCGATGGTCTCTATTTCTTCTGAAAAGTTAGAAAAAGTCATCCCCTGAGATTGAGGCAGAACCAGATCTTATAGGTTTCATAAGAGTGATAAATATTTGAAGAAGCAAATGGAATATAAGGGAAAACTGGTTAAATACACAGAAAAGATTTTAAATTCAGCACTGAAAATTAAGGCCTTGACAAGCTAGACAGGCAGGATTTTTTCCTTACTCTCCATCCTTTCTCTTCTCTGGGACTTAGTCCACCAATCATCCTCCTTTCCCTTGTCTTGCATTTCATACAACTCTCTGCTCTCTCCCTTCTTCTCTACTGTTCTTAGTTTCTCTCACAATTTCTCCTTCAGGAATTCCCGGCTGGCCTACTGACCACTCTCTGTCCCACTTTAACTCCTCTCACATCTCCACAACTCTTCCCTTTCTAAATCACTGATACCCAAAACCCATAGAAGGTTCCCAGTATAACAGAATAAAGGGCTCAGCGGTATGTCCCTGAACCTGTGTTTCCTGCCTCATGTCTCCCATCACACGCCCATGCTTCTGCTTTATGGCCCTTTGCTCAAATCATCCCTTTCAAGATCATCATTGCCAAGTTCTACATAAATTTCACGTCTTCTACAAAGTCATTACAGACTCACAACATCAGCAGTAACCTCTGCACCACCCCCACATGTACAACATTTCAACTGACTCATATAGAGAGCTCTTAATTTAATCTTTTCTGTATTAATTTATTTATGTATCTTTCACTAGATTGTCAACTTTTGGAATTAAGAGACACTGTCATATTCTATTCCCAATGATAAGCACAGCTCCTGATAATGACAGGTGCTTAATAAATATCTGTTCATTTTAAGTTCACTTTATTTCTATTTGTCAGCATTAGATAAAAGACCTATACATTGAGGGAGAGAGAAATCAGTCAGATGTAACTTACCATTCTTTAAAATAACTTTTTGCTTATCCAGATGAATTGCTATATATGGATATATAGTAAGAATGCAGTTTTCTGCTGTTGCAGTAACTGGAAGTGAAAACCTAAAGGTGAAAATTTTGCATTTTAATAAAATATAATTTTCAGAGGTAGCAAATACAACAAAATATTTTTGAGTATTCCATACGCCATTAATGATGAAGACATGAATTATTCATCATTATTTCTTTCCACCTACTTTGTTTTTGTTAACCACCTACTATATCTACCTTAATTGTTTTTAAAATGTTTGCTATTAAAGCTTTTAACGGAGACTGTAAATTTCATTGTCAAATATGCTCTAGCACATAGCTTATAACTGTGCAGGTTCAAAAACACAGATTCAGGAAATTTTAGAGCTGAAAGGGCCTTAGACTTAATTTATTCCCATTCTTCTATACAAGCCCTTACAAATGATATGCAGCCTTGGACATCACCACTAGGCAAACATTACCAGGATGGCACTCCCACGTCACAAACAGCCTATTTTATTCATATCTGGAGAGCTATAACTTGAGAAGTTCTGTTCCAGAGCAACACAGAACAAAACCTGCAATCTGACCCCCATTACAGTCCTTCAAATATTTAAATATAGACATTATATTTTCTCTAAGGTTTCTCTTCTTCAGATTCCAAACATTTAGAACATTTAAGCGTTCTTTCTACTGCAAGGTCTCCAAATCTTTTACATACCAGTCTCATTTCCTTAGATGACCTTTTGTTTTGTGTTTGTCTTTCTCCAAAGGTGTCTGAGAAATGGAAGTAATACTACAAAAGTTATTCAACCAGTAGAGAGTACTATTGTCTTCCATAATCTGCATACTCTATTTTATGAAAGTACTGTGAAGTTGTCTCATTATTTTTACCAATCACAAAATACTATTAGATTATATTGGGGCTTTCTACCTTATGTGGCAACTTAGTCCTTGTGCAACTGATTTTTTAATTTTTTAAAATTTGGCTATTAAACGTATTGATTGTATATATTTTTGAAGTACAGAGTTATATTTCAATACCTGTATAGAATGGGTGATGATCAATTCAGAGTAATTAGCACATTCATCATTGCAAAACAATGATTTCTTTGTGATGTGAACATTTGATCTCCTCTATTCTAGTCATTTGATAAAAATGCAGCAAATTATTTTTAATTATAGATGCCTAGCTCAACTGTACACCAACAAAACTTATTTATAAGTGCTTTTTAAAATCTATGCCACTGTAATATTGCCTTATTGATTTCAACTTCCCGTTATTAAGGAACTTTTACTCTTGAAAATCCTTGTATCATATTAGCCCTTCCATCTTGTTTATGGTCACCGGCCAAGGTAAAATGTTAAAATGCCATGTTATAAGCCATGTTACAGCAAGTAAAACATAGAATTAAATAAAACTAAGGAAAAGTTCATAGGTTAAATATAATGAGTTTCAGGGACATTAAGGGTAAACACATGTTACATGTAATTGAGTGATTTCCACCCCAGTTCTATATATGATATTTTTTGATAAGAAAATGCATTATCTTTTTCTCTTCATCAATTGATATGTATTGACATTTTATGTAAAATACACATCCTTAACACTGTCTTCTTTAACTATCCCTAATCACTCTGTTCTATGGATCTTAAGCACATGCATCAGATTGCCCTATTCAGGATTAAATTGTATGTCTATATGTAATTGTTTTTTTATATGATGTCTTTCTTAAAATGAAATTTAAATTTCCTTCATAGCACAAATCAGTACTTCTACACATTGTGTATTTATGCTAAACATAGTGATTGATCAAAATTCCATTAACCAACCGACCATATTTAACCAATAATTTTTTAGATAAATTAAAATGGTTTACCCACAGAAACCATCATTATTGGCATTATAGAACCAAAAATGTATTATAGAACCAAAAATGTTATTTTTTTAACAGTGATCACAGAAAGAAAAAAAAAAAAGACAACTCTAGCAAATGCTGTGGATGCTCTGCCTTTATGCCCTTATCCCCTGAGAAGTCATTTACTTGTGCTGTGCTCCCAGCCTCTGTTGGGCATAGTGAAGTACCTGTAACTTCTTCAGAGAACTACCCTTGGGTTACCAGAGCTGCTCAAAACCAGAAGTGCCTGGGAGTTTATGTCCCCTCGAACAGGCCCATAGCCAATACCTGTGTGGTGTGGGAGTTTCAAATCCCAGATTCCTTGCCTCAAACAGACCAAAAACTTCAAAGCCATTTCAGTTCCAGAGAATTCTAAGGGATTAGGCTGATGTGAAGACATCAACTTAAATGTCATATTTGTTTGATGTGATCGATTGCCTGTTCTGCTTCCCCTACCCATTTACTTGTTTTTTCTTGGGAACATTTCCTTAATAAATCATGTATCTATGAATCCTCCTCTAAAAGTCAGCTTGTGCACAACATTACCTACGATGACTACCAAATGAACAAACAAAAGAAGCTCTATCACTTAAAATATTTGTAAAATAGTAAGGAATTATGAAAAAGAAGGTTGAAGATAAATTTTATTCTATGAATAAAATGGAATAAATATATTGTTTGTTTTTTCTCTTGCAAAATTAGTTTGCTGAAGATGATAACACTTGATTTCAGATTGCAGATCTTCCTCAGAGTAAAGAATTACCAACGAATATAAAATTGACTTGACCACATTTTTCCATAAAGCATATAACACAGAAATTGTACAAGTTCATAGCAGAGAAATATGGACACTTCATCCATTGATATTATTATTAGAAATACATTGAAAGAGAAAAGGGACTTGCAGTTGGTTATACTAATACTGTAGTTTTCAATAAAAACTTTTTTTGGGAAATAGAGCAATTTATGGTACCTCATCAGGGAACAATGTTAATATTTATGAATTCCCTATGCCAATGAATACAGACAGGAACCGTTAGTGGTAAGAAGATTCAATCTAAACATATTCAGTATTACAGTAACAGTGAAATGAAAAGGCACTCTGACATGGGCTTCAATTCCATTCTGGGATTTAAATAGCAAACTTCAGGCACAAGCGATTTAGAACAGTTCCACTGGGCAAAAAATCAGGATGAACATTCCTGGTAATGACAAGGTTGATGAAATGACATGGATGTTAATAAAAGTGATGGAAATTAGCTTGTACTATTTGTGGCAGTATTCCCTATTATTGTTGATACTGAATTTGGTTATTCAGTTATGGTGCATCCACCAGATATTTTATTTAAATAGCAGCATTTAGAAAATATAATTTACAGACCATAAAATTCATCTTTTTAAGATGTGCAATTCAGTGGCTTTTAATATATTCACAGAGTTGTACCACCATCACTGCTATTTAATTTTAGAATATTTTTCATCACCCTTAAATGAAATCCCTTACCCATTAGCAGTCACTTCCCATTTGTTCCTCCCTCAGTCTCTGGAAACGACTAATCAGTTTTTTGTCTCTATGGATTTGCCTATTCTAAACATTTCCTTTTTGGCAGTTAATAAGTAATCTGTGGATACAATGTCAAGACTGTGTGGACATCCCTTTCCTCATCAACCTTTTATATTTTGACATTGAATGTCATGATGATCATATATACTTCATCATTCATCTCTCTGGTCATTACCTGGTGAATGATTAATATTCTAATCACACAACTTTAATTATTTCCCCATTATTAGTAAAGAGAAGAGACTTATGCTTGTCTGTGCAAATTGTTTTAGGGAAGAAACTTTGAAGCTTCATATTAAATCTCTGCTATAAATGGCCTAATAATTACAGTATTTTATCACTTTCCAATAGCATGTGAACTACTGCCATGGCCTGACAAAAATATGTCAACACCTGGAGAAAAATTATTGTATTATTTTATATTTATCATCATTACTAAGGTTCTGTTCCGATCTGTACTATTTCAAGGCAGATCAGACATTCTAAAAGCAGTCCTATTTCACATGCTTTTAATTCATGGATAGGTGGGCAAAGCAAGAAGAAAGGGGTAGTCTCCAGGTTTTCAGAAATATGTCTCTCTAGTCTTTGAATAGCTGTCTGTCCAAACCTTTCACTACAAGGAAACTAGAAAAAAATTGAATGTCAAAACTGGCAGCGGCTAGAAAGAGTTGAAAAAAGAGTTTACTGATAACACTGCTTTGGATTAATGATCTATATTTCTATTTATGGGGCTGAATAAAGTCAGAAATAGAAGAAAAAGAAAAGATGCTGGGTCAGCCCTTTGAAAATGCTTTTCATTGTGAAACCCACTATCACCATCATTAGCATAAAAATCAAGTGCTTATAGTATTTATATAGTACTTAAGTAATGACTTACAATCAGTAGAATAATATATTGGATAAGTGTATGTAGCTTCAGGGAAATTTGTTACACAAAACAAACTTCCTTGAGCAACCTTTTAAAGTGGCTTTTCCACACCTATTCACAATGTTTCTCAATTCAGTAACTGCTAGCAAAATATTTCAAATGTAACTCGCACACAAACACACAAAAAACGTTAACTGACATGTTTATTTAAATACTTAATACTTACTATAGCTAGAATTTTTATGTTAGGTCAAATGATGGGGCAAGTGAATTTTAACTCCGACGCTCTAATGTGTATTTATAACATTCATGATGTTACCATACACAAGGATCTTGCTGTCGCAGTGAGGACATTATATGTCATTTTTTAATCAGTAGTAAAGTCACAGTTTTATTTATTTATTTATTTGTTTGTTTGTTTGTTTGTTTATTTTAGTAGATCAAAACAAACTAAAAAGTTTCTTCATTGTAATGTTATTCTCACTTATCTGTTCTTCAATATCCTTTCCTGCAGGGGAATGCGGAGGATTAAAGTTATAGCTGCTCTTCTGAGCATTGAAGTAGTCTGTAGTACATTATCTGTAGCCTATCAAGACACTGTTATTTGTAAACATTAACAATTCTAGCAAATATGTGCTATTAACCAAATTAATGCCCTAAAATTGATTTTAGGTTTGATCTAAATATACCTAGGTCCATGAAAGTATGTTTCCCGTATAAATGTCTTCCACTGATTTGCATCACAGCAGAGTAAGGCAAGGGCAGAGAGTTCTTCTTTAGATCATATCACGAATCCATAGATATTCATCAAGTATAGAAATATATGTCTATTTAGCAATTCTTTAATTGTATATCAATTCTTTTCACATAAATCATCTCACTTAGTATGCCCTATGGGCTTCGCAAGTTAACTTATGGTCTGGTATCACTTTCAAAGGGAAAATGGTTGCAGAAGATGGAGTCATCTGGGGACTCCCAGCAAGAGAGAAATGGCTCAAAAGGGAAGGGGAAAAAAAATCAACCAAGAACTACAATGGACTAAGCACAGCATAAAACACTCATCTCATTTAATATTCCAAAGTTAGATGATCTCTTTCATAATTTACACATTGGACATAAGTCCAATGATAGTAAAATAGGTGAAATTTATTTTGACTGCACTGTTCTGTTCCTTTCCAATAAGAGGTCAATGAAATCTATCCGAAAGTTAACTTCTGGAACCAACGTAAATGTCCGTCATCAGATGACTAGATAAGGAAAATGTGGTATATATACACAATAGAATACTACTCTGCCATAAAAATAATGAAATTCTGCCTTTTCCAGCAACAGGGATGAATTTATAGAAAATAAAGTTAAGTGAAATAAGCCAGACACAGAAAGAGAAATAGTGCATGTCCTCACTCATAAATGGGAGCTGAAAAATAAAGAAGGAAAGAAAGAAAAAAAGAAACAAACAACAATCACAATAATACATTAAACTTTCAACAGGAGAGAAGAGAACTGAAGTTACCACAGGTGGGAATGGGGGAGGAGGAGGGGGGTAAGGTAAAAGGCCATGAAAAACAATTACATTGTATAATGTTGAAGATACTAATTATCCTGATTTGAGCATCACATATTGCACATAGGTAATGTTAGTCAACTCTGTACCTGAAAAATATGTACAATCAACCACGTTACAATTAAAAAAAAAGTCTCAATATCAGTAACAGACTTTGAATGGTAAAACTACTCACAAGCTTCCATAATCTATAAAAATGGTTCTCAATTTCTCGGCTACAGACTCTTACAAAGCAACAAAGGACATGCATGTACAGCAATCAGTCTGATAAATAAATTCCCAAGCACAAGTTTTTAAAAGTAAACTTACATATAAAGGTACATGCTCTAAGAGATATTAAAATGAAATTTTGTTTTAAAGTTCTGCTGAATTTAAAATAACTTTTGATGAAAGCTTTTCTCAAAAGACAGAAGTTCTGGTAAATGATTTAATGTTAAAAGACTGGGCAGTAATTTAAAAGTACGAAACCCTGCTCTTCAGTTTGAATATAGTCTAAAATAGACCACACTAGTATCCCATTAGTTTGTACAAGACTGAGTTGATCATTTAGAATGCATGGAAGACAGGTGTCACTTCAAGTACTAAAGTAGAAATCTCAACTACCATTTGCATTTCAGCATGGAAGAAATGAATCCAGCTTCCTGCCATTGATGCTTCTTTATGTAGATGTATAGTAACAGGAAAGCACTATGTCCAGCCAGACACTGGAAAAAGTCAGATTCCAATATCTGCAAACACTCACGTTCATGCAGTTGGGGACTGACTCGCACAGTTGCAGAGAATGCTATTAAGATAATGAGGCTAACATTTGCTTCTAGACTCAGGGAAATTTGCTTTCAGAAATTGGAAAACAAAACTTTAAAGTATAATAGGCCTGAAGTAAACAGCTGTCAAGAGAACAAGAGAGTGTGAGGGTGAGAGGAAAGAAAGGCATCAAAAAAGTATAAAACAATCAATTTCCATGGCCATTTCAACAAACTGACTTATAATATTTGGAATTTCACTAACCACTACAAGGTCTATATTTGGGAGATTAATAAGATATAAGGTATTTTATTAACAAATAAAACTTAGGAAATATTCAACTACACAAAACAAAGTAGAGTAAGCTATAAAGATTGATTTGTGAAGGTGTAGCACCCAATTGACATACATATATGTTGCTTTTTTATCTTTCAATTCAAAAAATTGTTCACATTTGACATTACTATAAGTCACAACATCTTGATATTTAGTCCATCAAAATCACTCCTTTCCCGTTCAGTTTTTCTTTTCATTCTAACTTCCACCACGCTAGTTCTGCAACTCTTCACAACATCAACCTGGGCTAGCTTATATACTGGTCTCTTTACTTCTGCCCTTTGTCATAGCTACCTTGCACAGAAATATCTTATCTGTTCCATCTTGCTAGAAGCCACTTAAATTCAAAGACAAGCAAACAGCACATAAAAAAGACTAAAATATGGGTGGACAGATGGATGGAGCGATTGACACATTTGACACTTTTGAGTGATACATTTGAGCTACCAGAAAAGCCTACTTTGTAGCCATCAATAGGGACCCTACATGTACAACATTCAGTCTCTAATTGTCACTGGTTGAGTTTGCTAGAAGCAGACGGTTTGGGGTTTAAGAAGTTTATTAGGGATCAACACCTGTGTAAGGAATAGGGAGGAAGCAGATGGAAGAACAGGATTAAGTGGAACAGCTTTGCAGGTCTGATGAGGCCCTGGCAAACTGGGTAGGGAGCTCTGGATTGCCTTTCAAAGTTTCTGGCATTAGCTGAAATGTCTGGTCCTCTAAACCTGCCTCAATCAATCAAGGGATGCAGGTTTCTCTGGTGTGGTGTAGCCATAGGCCAGGTGGCACTCCAGCTGAGAAAGATTCTGTAGCAGCTGACAGAAGGAGGCAGTTGGCTAACAGCACTCCATGTGGCTGTGCAGCGAGTCCTACCATGAAGGGGCATCTGGGAAGTACATTTCCATGTATTTCACACTAATCGACCTACTTTCATCCTAGTTTCCAAATAAGAAAAATCTAACACTTGAGATGATCATCTATTATGGCAAGCTGGATAACTTGCAAACCCCAAACTCTTCGTGCCATTTGTATGTTTTAGGACAGAAAGATACAAGTTGGCCAATATACCATTTAAGTGGTCCTGCTTAAATGAGGAGAGACTGAGTGGCCACTCGAGGACTTCATATCCTTGTAAGTCTGTGATGCCATTTGGAAAGCAATTTCTTGAGGCACTTTTTGGAATACTATTGGTTATAAAGGTGAAACGTCCTTCTCAGTCAATTTTCCTCATATCCAGCTCTTGTTCATCAGTCAATCTCACTGTACATTATTTAAATACCTAATGACCAAGGTGACGCATTATGGTATTTAAAGTCATGGTTTTATGAAGTGGGAACCAACTTAACTCAAACAGATAATCCTTTTATTTTTAATGTAAGAGCTTGAATAAGTCTTCCAACATTCTTTATAATAAAACCCATCTTTGAACAAAATTCAAGCATTTGAATTATGAATTCTAAGTAGTCTGCTAAAATTCTGAAACACTTTTATTAAAATATTCTTTATATTGGTTTCTATTCAGTTAGAAAATTGAAAATGTTCAGGCTATTGGTATAAGTCAAAGAAATTTAACTAGTGAAATTACATAAAATTAAGAATATTAAAATCAGATAGCTTAATACATTTAATAAAAATAATTAAACGAAGATTGGAAGTAATACAGTTAGTTTTAAGATGAATGGAAATTCATAAACAAAAAATTCAATTAGTTGTATACATACTGTTTTTCCTTTTAACTTGAGAGAAGTAAATACATTTTGCTTTCTAATAACATAAAGCATACATTTGACTATAACCTATCTAATGTGAAATACCCAGAACTACAGAGTAATAGTTATGAACTAATGACTGCAGAAATTCAAAAAAGTTTGATTCGAAGGGATGAACAGGAGATCTCTGGGGCATTAATGATGTTCTATTTTCTGGCCACAGTGGTAGATACAGGAGCATTAGTTTATAATGATTTGTTAAAATATGCAAATTAGTTTCACATAGTTTAAAACTTGCCATAAAATTAACTTATAAGCCAAATGTCTCAGACTCATCTTACTGTTGTAGTTGAAAATTAAAATTGATATTGCTTCCACTGAGTATAAATTCAGGAGTGACTGGAAATGTCTTTGCAAATGTGAAATCAATACTAGCAGTTAGAAGTTGGGAATTTTAGCACAAATATCTCCTCACATTATCCCCAATATCCCCAAACCAAGATTATAATCATCAGTCGCAGACAGCGTGAAGCAGCCTTCAGTAGTCAATGGAGAAAAAAATAAAAAATAAAAAACAGTATGCCATACCATGAATTATCTAAACAAACCTCTTTTTATCAATAATATATCAATAATATCAATATATTTATTTTGAGGAATTTGAAATGTGGAATGCACAAACCTAGAAGTCAGGGTATGTTTAAAAACAAATCCAAGTATCTGATACAAATACAAAAGAATGAAAATATCTGAACAGCAAAAGGTAAATTACAGAAAGTTGGGGCTGGTGTATAGGGTCATGTCATCTTCTCCCACACATACCCTGCTGCAACAACGACTACAAAACAGCAACATGCTGGTGGAGACTGAGCACCAATGTCCAGAACCTTGTGGGTTCAATGGAACTTCTGGTGAAGAAAACCAAATCTGCATTGGCCTGAATGGCTGGGCTGCCTGAAATGTAATTAGAACACAGCGAAGGGTTTACAGAACATTAAATGAAAAAAACAAAAAACAAAAAAACTTACAATTTAATACATTATTGGAAGTGCTGAAAAGGAGAAAGAACCCTTACTACTTGGGGCAGAGTCAGATTTCCCCCAGGGTCCATCCTTCTCTTCTTTATAGAAACAGAATTCCCTTCTCGAGTGTCAGTGGGATCCATAGATATACAGGTACACACACTTGCACCTAAGTGTGGCCATGGGACTAGGCTTGGATCAGTGGCATATTAGCAGAGGTGATGAGTCCATGTTCCATGTCATCTCCTTAAAGAGTTTTGTCATGTTCTCTCTGCCTTCTATTCCACTAGCCTGGAAATAACATCATCAGAAAGCCACCTCAAAGTCATGTGTGAAAAATGATAGAGTTGTCCCACAAATTCAGGATGGCCCTCCCACTCCATTCTGTTGAGTGACATACATGGAAATGAAATGCAGCTTAATAGGCATAATATTACACTATCTTAACACATATATACACACACACACATATCTGTGAACACACATACATACATAGATAAGATTGCTTATATTTGTATAATTGAAGGTAATATATGAAAAGATATCACATTTTTAATACATTATGCATGTGGGATTGAAAGATGGAGTTAACTATTAATGGTACTTCTGAAAGTTCTGCAATGTTTGAATTGTTATAATGAGCATGCGTTCCTTTTTGTTATTTAAATGTTTGATTTTCTATACATACAGCAAGTATTGCAAAAAATATAACCCTGTTGTGGCAATTTCTTGATTAATCAGGCCATATTTACAAATAGTTGGGGGACTGGGTAGCCAGGCAGGGTCTGAGAAAGGTGAGATGAAGAGGGCTGTACAAGGAGTCCCCAGGGTGGTAGCCAGCTGCATGGGTATCCACCTTCTAGGATCTTTGTGAAGACCAGCAACCAGGCAGGGGCTCACAGCCACTAAGGAAGACTCACAGGGCAAGACATGGAAATTTCCTTTAAAATGACAAATCTCTACAAAATCAAACATCAGTGTCAGAAGACTCAGTAAATATTGAACCCATAAATAAATAAATGAGAAAAAAATTCTACATGACAACTGAAAGCCTTTTCACGAATAAAGAATATAAGATACACTGGAAGCACAGCTTTCTGGTGGTAGAGAAAACCTGGCTGACTATCTCCCTTCAAAAGTGATGGCTGTTGCATTCTTTCATGAGCACAGAACCACCAAGCGCTCCTCATTTTATTCATAGTAAAAGCCCAAATCTTTAACGTAGCCTCTGAGGCCCTACACAGTCTGGTGCTTCTGGGTCTCTAACGCTTTCTCCTAAATTCCTCCACCTTTGCTCATTCCACTCAGGTCACATAAGGCTCTCTGTAAATGCTCATCTTGATGATCTTGCATGAGCTGCCCTCCCCTGAGGATATTCCCAGCTACTTTCTAACTCTAGCCCCTCCTTGAAATTTTTTCTCAGATCCCATCCTCCTCAGGGACACTCTCCTTATCATCCTGTGTCATAGTGTCATACTTCCACCTGTTTGCTCCCTCCCTGGCATTCCCCATGACCTTACCTTGCTCTTTGTCTTTCCTCCTGTAGCTTCTATCGCTTATCACATACCAGAAAATTTACTTTTTGTTATGTTTACTGTTGATTGTCTATTTCCCCCTGCTGAAACAGGCAGGGATCATGTTGTGATACTTGATGTAACCCTGAGTGCTTAGAATAGTGTCTGGCAAATAGAAGACATTCAATAAGTATTTGTTGAATGAATAAATGAATGAATGACTGAATGAATGCCTCAGTCATAACTCAGAATGTCAGACTGCTAATTGAGAAGAGTGTTAAAGTAAAGAGATTTGGGAGACTGAACAGGAAAATTGCTTCAACTAATTCAAGACCACTCTTTGACACCAAGCTATGCTGAATTAACACTAGCACATTCTTATTATCCAGCTTCAATTTAAATATTTATGTACCCAAAGCACCTGTTATTATAGACATATTTTAATTTCCCAAACTCTATCTTCTCTTTAGTTATTTTACATTGTTGACTTCATTTTTAAGAAGGCATATTTAAGACCTATGGCTCAAAATGTGCTTAAGATAAATACAAACTAAATTCCTTGGTGCATAAAGGCAAAACAGAAACTAAAATTTCAAGTCCAGAAAAAAATCCAGGAAACATATTCTAGATACCCAGGAAGCTATTTAAGAAATCTACATTGTAACCTCATATGCCAAAAGAAAAATAAGGAAAGTTCAGAAGAAAAAACTGAATTGATGAAGACATAAAGAAAATAAATTAATCTAGAATAGAGGTTAACTCATAAAGCAGCAATGAGTGGAATTATGTTACAATTGCATTCCCTGGCTCACTCAAAAACCATTCCTAATAGCATTTAAGTTATTTTATAGACAGGCACAAAAATCCACATAAAATCATAACCTCATAAAATAAGGTATATTATGTTTTATTAATAAGCATATGCTTCTTTGAGTTTTTTGTAGGAAAAAAGTTTTAGTTTGCATATTTTTAATGTTTTTAAATGTTTTTAATTAAATGGCTTAAGTAAATTTAATGTTTTTTAATTTTTAATGTTTAAAAAATGCGTATTTTTCATTTTGAAATGTTATTGATGTGAAATGTACAATTTTGAAAGAGCACTTTAACAGTTGTTTTGATACTGAATTCAGTTTAACACATTTACTTGACATTTTTTGCAAACACTATTAATTTATTTTTATTTTATTTTATTTTATTATTTTTTTTTTAAATTTTATTTTGTCGATATATATTGTAGCTGATTATTGCTCCCCATCACCAAAACCTCCCTCCCTTCTCCCTCCCCCCCTCCCCCCCAACAATGTCCTTTCTGTTTGCTTGTCATATCAACTTCAAATAATTGTGGTTGTTATATCTTCTTCCCCCCCCCCCGGTTTGTGTGTGTGTGTGTGTGTGTGTGTGTGAATTTATATATTAATTTTTAGCTACCTCCAATAAGTGAGAACATGTGGTATTTCTCTTTCTGTGCCTGACCTGTTTCACTTAATATAATTCTCTCAAGGTCCATCCATGTTGTTGCAAATGGCAGTATTTCATTCGTTTTTATAGCTGAGTAGTATTCCATTGTGTAGATGTACCACATTTTCCATATCCACTCATCTGATGATAGGCATTTAGGCTGGTTCCAACTCTTGGCTATTGTAAAGAGTGCTGCGATAAACATTGGGGAACAGGTATACCTTCGACTAGATGATTTCCATTCCTCTGGGTATATTCCCAACAGTGGGATAGCTGGGTCGTATGGTAGATCTATATAGGACTGGGCACAGACTTCATGAATACGACCCCAAAAGCACGGGCAACCAAAGGAAAAATAAACAAATGGGATTATATCAAACTAAAAAGCTTCTGCACAGCAAAAGAAACAATTAAAAGAGTTAAAATACAACCAACAGAGTGGGAGAAAATATTTGCAAAATATACATCTGACAAAGGATTAATATCCAGAATATATAAGGAACTCAAACAACTTTACAAGAAGAAAACAAGCAACCCAATTAAAAAATGGGCAAAAGAGCTAAGTAGGCATTTCTCTAAGGAAGATATACAAATGGCCAACAGACATATGAAAAAATGCTCAACATCACTCAGCATCCGGGAAATGCAAATCAAAACCACATTGAGATACCATCTAACCCCTGTTAGGATGGCTAAAATCCAAAAGACTATGAACGATAAATGCTGGCGAGGCTGCGGAGAAAAAGGAACTCTCATACATTGTTGGTGGGACTGCAAAATGGTGCAGCCTCTATGGAAAATGGTATGGAGGTTCCTCAAACAATTGCAAACACTATTAATTTAAAAAATCTAAAAAGTGTTATATGATATTTTATAAGTACTCATATGTAATAAATTTATTTTTAAGTAAAATGATCTTTTATAAAGTTGCTGATAGAAGTTGTAATACAACCTTTTACAACAAAATCGTAAACATTCACTTGATCTATACTATAACCAAGGATATAATTTGTAAGTTTTTGTCTCATTAATAAGTTAATATATCAATAAAAGTAAGTGAATAATATCCTAGTCTTTATTGAATAGACTTTAATTACTGTAATTACTATACGTCAAACACAGAATTGTCCTTAATGCGTGTATATGTCTGTGTGTATGAGAGAGAGAAAAAGAGAGAGAAAGAGAGAGGGAGGGAGGGAGGGAGGGAGAGGGAGAAGCATGGAAAAGAGCAGAAAAGAAAGAAAATATATCCCCTTTTCTTATTCTTTGGAAAGTCTATATATGACATAGAATAATGTTACTTTCAATAAAAAGTATGCCTATAATAAAAATTTCTATATGATCCTATATATTCTAAATGGTGTTAAAAACAAGGCGATTAAGTGCCTAATCTTTGGAAACAAAAATCTGGTTCAAATTCACTGCTCTTCCACTTAATGTTTGAGTGAGCTCCGGTCTTAGTTTTCTCTTTTGTAAAACAGAGACTGTGATCTAAAAACAACAACAACATCAACAACACCCACTTCCCAGGTCTATTGTGTGGATTCCATGAGATCTAGTATATGACCTAAGACATGACCTATGTTAATTAGTAGCTGTTGACTTCACTCTTCCTGTATTTGTCCGAGTCTTGCTATCCATAATGTCACCCTCTCCTGGTCCTCCTCCTATTTCTCACTCATGAATACCACAGACGAGTATGGACGACTCTTATAATCTGTCCCTGCTGCCCTTTTGGCTTCATATCCCAGCTCTATCTACCCAGAATCCATCAAACCAAAACATCAAAAATATCATGAAAACACGACTGCATTACCCTCTGTACCTCATGCTCTATTTCACTGTTTGTTATCCTCTTTGCCCACATCAAAATCCCTACCATAGATATAAATATCCTCTATCCCTAGATTTTTTGGGTAATTTGGGGAAGTGGGAATTAGGGTGTACAACCACTGAGCTGAGGGCACATGGCTATGGAGGGGACCATTATTAGTGGCAGCAGACATACTAGCAGAAATCTTTTATTCCTGTTTTTATTCATAAGTCCATGGCTGGTTGAGTGAATCCAAATGTAACAAAGTCTAAAGAAGAAAATGAAATAAAAGGCAACCATATTAGCCCAAGAGAAGCCACAATATGAAATGGTCATACAAATTAAGAGAAAGCAAAAAAGAAGAAATGTGTGTTCTATTTTTAATTGGGCCCATGGGCTTCAATGTGGACAGACCAGATGCAAATAAAACCCTACTACACTGGCCTCCATCAGGAAACAGCCCCTTGATTACCCAAGATCTTAGGCACAGTTCACACATTGATTGCCTACAATAAATATAAACTAATAGATTAAAAACAATAAATGAGTCCAATTTATTCTGTAGAAATTCTGAGGTTAAAGGGAAACTCTTGAGGAAATTTTTCCTGGAAGACCTCACTTATCTTAATGAGATCAGATGTGGAATGCATAAAGAGAGAAAGGCAAGGACAGTTGAAAGGAGAACTGAAAAAAGGAAGGAGGATCTGACCACATTCACTGTGGGAAAATTAGGTAAGGAGTAAAGAAGGCACCATTAAAAGAATTATAGCAAACTAAAAAACTTCTGCACAGCAAAGTAAACAATAAACAGAGTGAAAAGACATCCTACAGAAGGGGAGAAAATATTTGCAAACTATACATCTGACAGGGGATTAACATCCAGAATACACAAGGAACTCAAATAAATTAACAGTAAAAAACCAAATAATCCAATTAAAAAATAGGCAAAGTACCTTAACAGGAATTTCTCAAAAAAAGGCATACAAATTGCCAACGGGCACATGAAAAAATGCTCAACATCACTAATCATCAGGGAAATGCAAATTAAAATCACACTGAGATATCATCTCAGGGAAGTGACCCCACCCACCGGACTGACAGCACCAGGGCAACTGGTGACTTCACCAACCCTGGGAAGTGTCCCCATTCACCTGACTGATGGCAGCAGTGTGCCTGGCAACCTTGCTGGCAGCACTGCTCCCCACCATTGCTACAGACACCAGTGCTGTGCAAGTGGTCCATAACAGCCACCATCACAGCAATTGCCATCACAAGAGATCACTGTCATGACAGCAGCCACTAAGGCCTTAAAGGTGGCTCACTGACCACTCATCAACATAAACAGAAGAAGAGTCATCAGTGGAGCCTGGAGAAAGATGTAAGTGACCCAGTGGCCCAATGCACAGGGGAATAGCCATACATGATAGCACACCTGGGGATGGGAGGTACATGCACAGCCCATGGGACTGCCTTAATCTGGGGAAAGACACATGTAGAACCCCTGAAAGTTCAGAAACTCAGTATACCCAAATAGAGGAAGGAAGAACATTTCTAATCACCACCAACCTATCCCCCAATAGGAGGAAACAAGGTCCCAAGAGGAACCTCTGCCTGTAGGGAAGAAGAAAGAGAAAACCCACCCAGTGCACTCCTCAGGGTCAGGAGGAGCTAGCTGGGGTGCCAACAGTCCTGCTCAGGATCACCCACCATAGCCAAAGAGTAATAGGACACTGACACACTTTCCCCAAGAACTCAAGAGCTTGCCCACATCCTGGACAAACCAACATAGTGTCACCAGCCTCAGCAAGGAATTACTAAGTGCTCCAGGGACTAGGCTGTGGAAGCACTCATATTCAATTCCAACAATGAATTTGGCCAAAGTACCCACACGGAGACTACCCTATTGTGTCTACCTGGAACCAATACCAAAACACCCTAATCAGTGGTCAATAGAAAACACATCTACAGGAGGATTTCTCTCCCCTCAAAACCCACTCCACAGTAATAGAAGAAGCAACTGCTCGACAAGATGACTAGGCACCAATGTAAAGATACCAGAAATATGGGCCGACCCCATGGCGCACTCGGGAGAGTGTGGCGCTGGGAGCGCTGCAGCGCTCCCGCCGTGGGTTCGGATCCTATATAGGGACGGCCGGTGCGCTTGGTGTGGCCGGTCACAAAAAAAAAAAAAAAAAAAAGATACCAGAAATATGAAAAAAAAAAAAAAAAGGAAAATATGACACCACCAAAGGACTATAATAATTCTAAAGTACCAGAGCCTATAGAGCACTAAGCTCTTGTAATGACTGAAAAGGAATTCTGAGCAAAAATCTTAAGGCAACTCAACGAGATGCAAGAAGACTCAGTCAGATGAAACAATGAAATGAGAAAAAGTATGCAGGATTTAAAGGAGGAAATGCACAGAGGTTAATCCCTAAAAAAAGAATGTAACAGAACTCCTATAGATGAAGGATTCATTTGATGAAATAAAAAACAACGATAAGCACAAGAATTTATGATCTTTTTTTATTATTATTATACATACATGTGGGGTATAGCATTGATTTTCAATAATTGTGGAGAATGTGTGGTGGTTAGATCAGTATAGTTAGCTCATTCGTCATTACAATACACAATTGTTCTTTGTGTCCAATGATCAATTCCTCGTTAGCCCTCCCTCCCACTCCCCTCCCCTTTCCACCTTTAGTTTTATAAAAGTTCAATGTATTACTGTGTTTGTTATTTCTTTCTTTCTTTCTCTCTGTCTCTCTTTATTGTTCATTTGCTTATTTATGGATTCAGCTCCCAGTTATGAGGGAGAACATGTGGTATTTCTCTTTCTGTTCCTGTGTTGTTTCATTTAGAATAATTTTCTCCAGGTTCATCCACATTTCATTCTTTTGTATGGCTGAGTAGTATTCCATTGTGTATATATACCACAATTTCCTTATCTAGTCATCTATTGATGGACATTTAGGTTGGTTCCATCACCTAGCTATTGTAAATAGAGCTGCAATAAACATGGGAGTGCAGGTATCCCTTCAACCTGATGTTTTCCAGTCCTCTGGATATATCACCAGGAGTAGGATTGTTGGATCATATAGAAGTTCTATCTGTAGTTGTTTAAGGAACATCCATACTAATTTATAATCCACCAACAGTGCAGGTGGGTTCCTCTCTCTCCACCAGCATTTTTTGTTCTCTGTCTTTTTTATAATAGCTAGTCTGATTGGGGTGAGGTGGTATCCCAAAGTGGTTTTGATTTGCATTTCCCTGATGATTAGTGATGTTGAGCATTTTTTCATATATCTGTTGGCCATCTGTATGTCTTCCTTTGAGAAATGTCTATCCAGGTCCTTTGCCCATTTTTTAATTGGATTATTTGTTTTTTTGCTGTAAAGTTATCTGGGCAATGACTTTATGAAAAGCACCCCAAAAGCACAGGCAACAAAAGAGAAAACAAACAAATGGGATTGTATCAAACTAAAAAGCTTCTGCACAGCAACAGAAGCAATTGATAGAGTGAAAAGACCTCTTATAGAATGGGAGAAAATATTTGAAAAATATGCATCTGACAAGAGATTAATATCCAGAATTTTTTATCTTGAAGATGGTCTTTTCAAAATACCCAGACAGACCAAAAAAATAAATAAATAAATAAATAAGAATTCAAGAAAATGAAGAAAATCTAAGAGAGCTAAAAGACAACCTGCAGCATACAACCATCCAAATTATGAGTGTTCTGACAGGGGAGGAGAAAGGAAAAGGCATTGAAAATCTATCTGATGAACTAATAGGGGAAAATGTCCCACATATAGGGACAGACACAGACCTTCAGAATCAGGAGGCTCAAAGATCCCCAAAGAGATTCAATCCAAAAAGGTCCTCTCCAAGACACATTATAGTCAAATGGGTAAAGCTCAAAGACAAAGAGAGAATCTTAAAAACAGCAAGAGAAAAGCTTCAAGTCACCTACAAGGGAGTCCCCATCAAACTAACAGCAGACTTCTCAATGGAACCATAAATGCCAGAAGAGAATGAGATGATATATTCAATATACTAAAAGAAAAAAAAAAATGCCAGCCAAGAATACTATATCCAGCAAGGCCATACTTCAGAAATGAAGGAGAAATAGTATATTTCCCAGACAAACAAGAACTATGGAAGTTCACCACCTAATTACCAGCCCTACAAGAAATCCTCAAGGTAGTATAGCATCTGGAATCTGAAAAACAAAAATCACTTCTGTGAATACAGAAGAAAGATGAAAACCCACTAGTAAAATAAAAATGTAAAACAAAAAGAATCATCTAACCACCTCCAAAAACCAACGAACACAGAAGACAAACATAAAAGGGGAAGAAAGGAACAAAATATATTTAAAACATCAAAACAAAAATTGATAATATGCCAGGGGTAAGTCAACACCTTTCAGTAATAACCCTAAATGTAAGTAGATTAAACTTCCCACTCAAAAGACATCAACTGAATATTGGATTAAAAAGCTATACCCAGCTGTAAGCTGTCTTCAAGAGACTCACCTTATCTGTTAAGACACACAAAAAGTAATACTGAAGGGATGAAAAAAGATAAACCAAGAAAATGTAAGCGAAAACCAATCAGGAGTAGCTAGTTTAACATCAGCTGCAATAGACTTTAAACCAAAAAGCATAACAAGAGATAAAGAAAGCCTTTGTATAGTGATAAAGGGATCTATCCAGAAAGAAGACAAAACAATCTTAAATATATATGTGCCCAACACCAGAATACCCAGATATATAAAGCAAGAACTATTAGACCTAAAGAAAGAGACAGACCAAAATACCATAGTAGTAGGGGATCTGAAGACCTCTCTCTCAGCCATGGACAAATCATCTAGGCAACAAATCAACAGAGAAACACAGTATTTAAACCACACTTTAGATCAACTGGACCTGGCAGATGTCTACAGAATATTTCATCCAACAACTACAGAATATACATCAGCATGTGGAACATTCTCCATTTTATACCACACATTAGGTCACAAATCAAGTCTCAGCAAATTTTAAAAAATTGAAATCTTTTCAAGTATCTTTTCAGACCAGAAAGGATCACAGCTAAAAATCAATAACAAGCAAAACTCTGAAAACTATACAAATACATAGTACATGGATATTAAACAATGTGCTCCTGAATGACATGGGTCTAAGAAGAAATTAAACAGGAAATCAAAGAATTTGTGAGTAATGAAAATAGACACACATCATACCAAACTTGTGGGATACTGCAAAAGACGTACTCAAAGGGAAGTTGATTGCCATAAAACTTACATCAAAAGAACAGAAAGATTTCTAACAAAAAACCTAATGCTACACCTCAAAAAAGTAGAAAACAACAACTATCCCATACTAAAATTAGTAGATGGAAAGAAATAAGTAGGATCAGGGAAAAACTAAATGAAATAGATATCCAAAAAATGATAGAAAAGATCAATGAAAGGAAAAGTTTGTTTTCTGAGAACATAAACAAAATAGACAAAACATTAGCTAGGCTAACTGAAAAAAGAAGAGAGAATATCCAAAAACAAAAATCAGAAATGAAAAAGTAGACATTTCAACTGATACTACAGAAATACAAAGAATCATTAGAGACTATTATAACCAACTATATGCCAACAAATTTGAAAACCTGGAGGAAATGAACAAATTTAGGGACACCTACAAACTACCAAGACTGAAGCAAGAAGATATAGAAAATCTGAACAGAATACCAAGCAATAAGATTGCAACAGTAATCAGCAGTCTCCCAGTAAAGGAAAACTCAGGACTGGATGGCTTTATTGCTAATTTCTACCAAATCTTTACAAAGTAATTAACACCAATTCTCTTAAAACTATTCCAAAAAATTGAAACAGATGCTATTCATCCAAACTCATTCTATGAAGCCAGTATCATCTTGCTACCAAAACCAGAGATACAACAAAAAAAGACAACTACAGGCCAATATCTCTGATGAACATAGATGCAAACATCCTCAACAAAATATAAGCAAACAGAATACAGAAACACATCAAAAAAATTATACACTATGATCAAGTGGGATTTATCCCAGGTATGCAAGGGTGGTTCAAAATGCACAATACAATAAAAGTGACACACCACATCAACAAAATCAAGGACAAAAACCATACGATTATCTCAATAGATGCAGAAAGAACACTTGACAAAATTTGACATTCCTTCATGATAAAGACACAGCAAATTAGGTATACATAGAAAGTATCTCAACACAATAAAAGCCATATATAACAAATCCACCACCAATATCATATTGAATGGGGAAAAGTTGAAAGCTTTTCCTTTAAGAATGGGGACAAGTATGCCCACTCTCACTACTCCTATTTTACATAGTAAAAGAAGTACTAGCCAGAACCATCAGGCAGGAGAAAGAAATAAAGGGCCTCCAGATAGGAAAGGATGAATTTGAATTGGCCACGTTTGCAGATGACATGATCCTTTATATAGAAAAGCCTAAAGACTCTACCAAAAAACTCTTAGAATTGATAAATGATTTCAGTAAAGCGGCAAGGCACAAAATCAGCACACAAAAATCAATAGTGATTTTATACTCCAACAACCAAGTAGCAGAAAAAGAAATCAAGAAAACTTGACTACTTACAATAGTTTACAAAAAAATAAAATACCTAGGAACAAAGTTAACCAAGGAGGTGAAAGATCTCTACAATGAGAACTACAAATCACTGTTGGAAGAAATTAAAGAGGAAACAAAAAGATGGAAAACCATTCTATGGTCTTGGATTGAAAGAATTAACACTGTGAAAATGTCTGTACTACCCATAATGATCTATAGATCCAAAGCAATCACCATCCAAATACCAATAGCATTCTTCATAGAAATAGTAAAAGTACTCTTAACATTCAAATGGAACAACAAAAGACCCTGAATAGTCAAAGAAATCCTTAGTGAAAATAAATACATAAAGCTGGAGGTATAACACTGCCTGACTTCAAACTATACTACAAAGCTATAGTATCCAAAACAGAATGGTACTGGCATAAAAAAAGACACACAGACCAATGGAACAGAACACAGCACCTAGCAATCAACCCACATATTTACAGACAACTGATCTTTGGCAAAGGCACCAAGAACACATATTGAGGAAAAGGCTGTTCTTTAATAAATGGTGCTGTGACAACTGGATATCCATACATAGAAGAATGAAACTCAACCTCTCACCATATACTAAAATCAACTACAAATGGATTAAAGACATAAATATGAGACTCAAAACTATAAAGCTCCTAAAAGAAAACATACAGGAAACAGTTGAGAAAGTAGGACTGGGCAAAGATTCTATGAATAAGAACCCCAAAGCACAGGCAACAAAAGGAAAAATAAGCAAATGTGATTATATCAAACTAAAAGCTTCTTCACAGCAAAAGAAATAATTAACAGAGCAAAAAGACAACCTACAGTATAGGAGAAAATATTTCCAAACTGTGCATATGGCAAAGGATTAATATCAAGAATATACAAGAAACTCAAACAACTTAACAGTACAAAAACAAATCACCCAATTAAAAAATGGGAAAAGGAGCTGAATTGCCATTTCTCAAAGGATGATAAAAGAATGTCCAACAGACACATGAAAAAATGGTCAACATCACTCAGCATCTGGCAAATGCAAATCAATACCACATTGCTATATCATCTCACCCAAGTTAGGCAGGCTAATATCAAAAATACAGAGAATTACAAATGCTGGCAAGGATGCAGAGAAAGGGGAACCCTTCTATACTGTTGGTTGGACTGTAAATTGGTGCAGCCATTATGGAAAACTGTAAGGAGCTTCCTTAAACAACTATGGATAGAACTACTAAAAGATCCAGCAATCATACTTCTGGGTATATACCCAATGAAATAGAAATCAACATGTCAAAGGGATACCTGCACTCCCATGTTCATTGAAGCTCTATTCATAATACTCAAGAGGTGGAGCCAACCTAAATGTCTAGTAATGGATGACTGGATAAGGAAAATGTGGTATATTTATGCAATGGAATACTACTCAGCCATGAAAAAGAATGAAATTCTGCCACTCACAGCAACAGGGATGAGCTTGGAGAAAATTATGTTAAGTGAAATAATCTGGTCACAGAAAGAGAAATAAGGAATATCCTCACTCCTAAGTGGGAGGAAAGCACGAAAACTAGCAAGCAAATGAGAAAGAAAGAAGGAAAGAAAGAAAAACAACAATAATATGTTGAATTTTCAGAAGGAAAGAACAGATCTATGGTTACTAGAGGTGGCACAGGGGAAGGGGGAGGGGTATTAGGGAGAAATTAGTTAATGGACACAAAGAATAATTATGATTTGTAGTGATTAACATGCTAATAACACTGATTGGATCATCATATATTGTACAGAAATAGAGATAGTCAATTGGATATCCTACAAATATGTGTAATCAATTATTTTCAATTAAAAATAAATTTTATAAGAAAGTTACTCTAAAAAAGGATTTGTATGTATTAAGGTTCTAGGAAGCACTCATGATTTTGATTCCTTGTTTATCTGGGTGCTCAGAAAAGCCATACATCTACGATTTGCAAAGTTTCTTCTCTACTTTATTCCAAACTAGCTGAGGTTTGAAATGGAGTTTTGTGTAATATGAGGTATGTAGAAAATATTTAGAAAAAATGGGAGTAATTCCAGGAAAGAGCAAACAATGTCAAGGCTAAAAGGAAACACAATAGCAAAAAGAAAAGAAAACCACCAAATACATCATTTTAGAGAATGTTTTCAAGTCCCCTTATCATTCTGTTTTCCAGACCTTAAGACATAGGCACTTTGAAGTCTGTTCATGTTCTCTTAGGGCAATTTTACCCTTAGTCCCAGAAGCCATCTGGTCACACAGAATGAATTAATTAAACTATTTATTTCCTTTGTTAAAGTGGTCTGAAGCTGCATTAGCTTTAAGCCATTAATAGATAAGATATTCATGATTTTGATGAATAACATCAAAAGTACACACCACATAAGTGCTTTGGGCAAAGTGTGAATTTGTTAAATGGAATGAAATAAAATTAACCTCTTGTGAACAAGATTAGTAATGTCCAGAAAGACAGAATACTTCCCAGGACACAGGCATGAAGTTCAGTGCTTGATAGCAGCAATGCCATTATTATTTTTATTTAAGTTGTGAAGAAAAGATGGAATATTAACATTAAAGAGAAAAATGGGAATGTGAGTAGTGTAACTTAGATATTATTATCCATCAATGCATGCAAGAAGAAGACATGAAAATAGTGGTTCAGGAGAATTCCATGCACTATGTCCTGCCATAGATAGCCTTGCGTGTAACATTCGTGTGTATCTCTTTCTCTCCCTTCTAATTCCAAACACATAAAGCAATCCTTTTCCAAAATAATAATGACCCACTAAAAGTTAATTAACGAGCACATAGACTGACAGTAATCTTTAGGGTAATGTGGGGAAAATAGGATAATTTAGTCAGGCTCCCTCCGCTCAGGTCTGGTTGGGGGTCGAGCAGCACATTTCTTATAAACAAGTTGTATGTGGGTGGAGTTAGTGCACATGTGCACCCATGTATCTTTTTAGTTTTGCTGCTGTTGTGCATTCTTCAGTTTGTGAAGCAGAGCTGGCCAGTAGAGCTTGTGTCTAAAAATAAAGCATGTTTACTCTGCTGGCAGCTTCTCAGTTTTTCTGTGGACTTTGCCAGTAGCAGTTGAGTTTTTGAGTTTCACTTTGTACTGCCTAGCTCCTAGATGTGTGTGTGCTGAATAAAGACTTCTTCAACCAAGGCTCCAAGGACCTTTTTGCCAGTTACCTAGCTCATAGACCTGTGTGTGAAGGGTTTGTGAATGGGCTCGAGGGGTTTGTGAGCTCCAGACCCTAGCCCTAGCTCAACACCTACAATTCACTCTGTTACTTCTTATTGTAAACATGTTTAACAAATTTTATTGCTCTACACTTCAGCCTTTTGTCATTTGGTTACTCAGATCATCTCAGGGTATAATGTAAAAGTGGTATTTCTGGTCTAAGGCCCAGAAACATGGTTTCACCAAGATATATCTGAATTTTTCTAAGCCTGTTAAAGCAACATGTAACAAGGCCACACTGTAGGGAAATCATTATGCTGATATTTCTCACTTTCAGTTCATACTTGTTTAGTATTTCCTTTGTGTCAGTTCCTGTCCAATTACTCAATAATTATTAACTCAATGAATTCCTCACGATGACAGATGAGATAGTTTCTGTTATTTCCTCCATTTTACAGACGAGTAAACTGAGAGGCCCAGAAGTAAAGTTAACAAAGACAGAATTTGATCCTAGGCAGCCTATCTTCAGAGTGTATGCTGGCAACACCTATTATGCCATTTCTCTTGAGAGCAAACTTGCATTTGGAACTTAAAAAAAAAACTTTATGTCCAATGTGATTATATCAGATGTCTCTCCTTTTAACATTTTACAGTGGAGTGGAATATAAATCTATTATTCTTTATCGTCAGATACGAAAGAATGTAAATTGAAATATCTTACCAATTATCTCTATCATCATGGAAAAGAAGATTGGTGAAAAATGACACAGGTTTAGATGATTTGAAACTGACGTGGCAGGTGAGCTCATAATTAATTCCAGTTTTAGAGCCTGTGATGACTCTGCCTTTTGGAAACTTCACAGAAAGAGGGTGAATCTCATCACCATCAAGAAGCCTTGCTGTGGGAATCTGGAAGTTTAGAGTTGAGCTTCTGTTTAAAATTAAAAAAAAAAAAATTAGCTCAAAATATCTGCAAGTACATAGATTTAAATGTGTATTTGTTTATTGAATCATCAGAAAAATCTAAAAAACAAATATTTACAATAATATGTCCAATTATCAAAGATATTTTAGTATCTTCCCTTATTTTCTGGTCCCAGTATAAGCAAGATTGATAACATATTAATTTAACAAAGGACCACTTGAAATGATCATATGCACCTTTTTTCTATAAGGATTAAAAAAGAAATAAAACACTTGATTGAATACAACGTGTTTTTAACCACAAGCATGATATAAATAATATTGCTCTTAAATACATTCTGATAAGAAATTTACCAAAAAAATACCACTTTAATAGCTACAAATTTAATGCATGTATGCTAAATAATATTAACTTATGCATATACATGCAAAATTTTAAAAGTTTGGATACTGTTAAGCACCTGTATACATATAATGTATTATGAATAATTTTTAATCATTACTATTCAAAAATTCCACTTAATGTTGACATATTTTATTACATATGTATAGTTTATCGAGCCAATTTATATATAATGTTTCTAACTTTTAATAATATAGTAGATAGTATGCACTTTAAAATCAAATTACTACTTATAATTTTTAGTGAACAATAAATATTTAATGAAATTACTTTGTTTTATTTTATTATATATGTATGAACCTATAGCAAATAAGTGTTATTAAATGGGAATCATATTTCTGTAATGTTTTAATCAGTATGAAGATTATTCAGCTAATTAATAAGAAAAAGTACAGAAAGATCTCAACTTGGATTATTAGTTAAATCTATACAGTGCATTGAATAAAAACATAGAAAGCAATATATAAATCTGATTTTAAAACAACTCAGTGTCATTAGATAAGTCGTTAATGCTATTGATTTTATGGTGTTTGAGACATTTCATACCAATTTTCAATTGTTCAGCACCATTTATTGAACAGTAACCTCTTTTCTCCAAAGATCTGCAATATCACCTTCATCATGTATTCAGTATCCATTTATGTAGGGCCCTTTTTCAAGGCTCTCAATTGTATTACTTTGGTCATTTTATCTATTCCTGAATCACTGTCACAATGGTTTAGTCTTGATATTTGGTAAGGCAAGCTCTTCTCACTTTATTCTTCTTCATCAGGGATGGCCTGACTCTTTTTGACCCTTGACTCATAAATAAAATTTAGAACTTTACTTGTCAATCTCCATGAAAAACGTTGTTTAAATTTTTATTGAGTCACCTAGAATATGTAAATAGATTTGTGGAGAACTTTTTACAAACTCTGAATATTACATTCCATGAATTTTTATGTATGACTTCTTTAATTTGTTTTATAATTTTCTCCATACAGCTCCATACAGTTCTCTCATATCTTTTATTTGGTTTTTATCTATTACCTCTTAATTTTTTATGTTATTATAAATAGTAATTTTAAAGTTACATGTTCTATATATTATATGCTGAAATTCTACTGAATGTTAAATATTGAAATAAGTGATCTTCATAGTTTTAGAAGTTTGCCTGTAGATTTTTTTGTTTCCTATACTGAAAAACCATCTATAATGAGAGTTTTGCAACTTATTTTCCAACCTTTACACATTTAATTTCTCCTACCTCCGTGCATGTGTTAGGTTCTCTTGCTTTAGAGAGCAAGTGGTAATAAGCATTCCTGACTCTCCTTTTACTTAAAGGCAATTCATCTATGTTCCATTATCAATAATAATGTTTGTCCTATATTAATTATGGGAACCTTTAATAGTTTAAAGAATATCTATTTTATTCCTGTTTGTCGAGATTTCTCATGAATGGTTTTGAAGTTTTATCAAATGCTGTTATTCTGCATCTATGAAAATAATCATATTATTCACTTTAATTTGTGCATGCGGTAAATGAAATGGTATTTTAGATTTTCTAAATTTAGACAAGTCTTCCAATACAGGGATGAAACCAAGTTGGTCATGATCTATTATCTTATATTCACATATACGTTATTTGATTTATTAAGGATTATTGCATGTATGTTCAAAACAAAGTTTGACCTTTAATTTACCTTTCTCATATTGTCATTGTTTTTATAATAAAAATTATCAAATGTAATAAAACAAATTAAGGTAAATTATTTCTTATTCTATGGTTTGATGTGTTTGTGTCCCCAAAGTTTAGTAAAGCTTGCTCATAAAACCATCAGAGGATGTTTTTCTTATGAGAAGATTATAAGTATTGATTCAGGGGCTTCTAGTTAGTTCCAGTATAATTATAGTAAATTATGTTTTTCTACAGCCTTCCCACTTCATTTACATTTTCACATGTATTGGAATAGATTTCTTCATAGTATTTTGACTATCTCACTGTGTTCTACTGGATGCATAGTTGTGTCCCCCTGTTCCCAATTGTTTATTCTCCTTTTTGTTCTTCATCAACTTCACTATATTAGCGCCCACTGTATTAGTCTTTCAAAAAAGCAACTTTTGGCTCCATTGAGCCCCTCTATTGTATATTTTTTCTATTTATTTTTTAAATTTCTGCCATTTATTATTTTATCTTACCTTCTATATCCCATGTGTTTAGTCTATTAATCTTATTCTTACTAAGTTGAATTGCTAAAATTTCAAATATTGTTTTTCTTCTCTAATACCAGAATTTAAAGCTATATATTTCCATATAAGTACAATTTTGCTGCACTCCATTAAGAATTTTTCTCAATCACTGGAATTTTGATATTTATCTAATATAACAGACACACATCAATATTACAGGTCTAATTGTTTAAAGAAAGCGGCAGAAATCACAGTAGCTGTTTCAAGTTTAGTTTTCAGTTCTAATATCCAGTATTTACAGTATTTGTACTCATGACTCTCAGTGAATGTTGTTGTTTTCATGTTTTGATATATAGTATTTTAATTATAATTTATTTGTAAAATTCACTATGATTTCTTCTTTGACTCCCTATAGAAGTGTGTTATAACATTTCTTAACTCATGGGCGATCTTAATCTTTTCTTTATTGACTTTTAATTTATTATATTTTTTATCAGAGAACGTAGTCTATATGATGTCAACTCTAAAATTTTGGGGACTTGAACTAAAACTACAGAACCATACACTGTCAGTTTTTGTAAATATCTTACATTTCATTGAGAAAAATGTATATTCTGTAATTGTAAGGTGCACTATTTTATACATGTTAAATGAATGAATCTTGTTAAATATAATGTTCAAATATTTTGTCTTCTGAACCCATCAATACTTGAGATATCTGTTGAAAGATCCTACAGTAATGAAGGACTCGTCAATTTTTTCCTGTAAGTTCAATTCAAGGTTCATATATTTTAAGACTATTTTAATTGTGCATACAATTTTAGAATTCTGATAGCTTCCGGGTGAACTGCAACCTTTACAACTATTTAATGACATTTATATACTAAAAACATACTTTACCTCTTAAAGGTTATCATGTGTGAAATTAATATCTGAATTACTTAGGGTTCTTAATCTCATGACAGCTGCTTATTTTTAGTATGGTGTTTCCATATTGAGACCTGGGGCTTTTTATAAATCTAAAGAATTGAAAACAGAATGCCTTCTACTATGGTGTCTGAATGTGACAGGCAGAATTCTAAGATGGCCCCTATAACTCCTGCTCACTGGTATACAAATTATACGTAATTTTCACCCTTGACTGTAAATACGATGGAATATCACTTCTGTGATCAAGTAACATTATATGGCACTGGTAAAGGGACTTTCCAGATATAATTAAGGTCCCTAAGCAACTGACTTAGAGAATATAGCAAAAGGGAAATTACCATTGGTGGATTTGACTTAATCTGGTAAGATGTTAAAATAAGATTTGGAATTCAGATATGTCTGATAGATGGTATAATTTTGGCCTTGAGTGAGTTAGTTACCATGTTGTGAGGATAGGACAACATGGCTAGAACTTGACAGTGGACTCTAGGACCTGAGAGTGGGAGAATGTCCCAGACAAAAAACAATGCCTTAGTCTTATAATTATAAGGAAATTAGTTCTGCCAACTATCCAAGGGCTTGGAGGAGGACTGATCCTCAGATGCGACTGCTGCTCCAGCCAACACCTTGATTTCTGGCTGGTGAGACATTGAGCAGAGGACACAATTAAGCCATCCTGGACTCCTGACCCACAGAAACTGCAAGATAATAAATTCATGTTGTGTGAGATGGCAAATGCATATTTTAAAGCACTAAGTTTATTGTAATTTGTCATGTAGCAGTGAAAAATGAATACACTAAATTTTTAAGCTTGCTTCTTATACCATGAAAAGAGATACACCAAAAATTTTACAGGAAAATCCAATGAGATAACCAAGAGGGATTCTTAAAATTAATTTCAGTGTACAGTTAAATGTTTAATTGTTCCTTTTAATTACTGAAACAAGCCAGGCAATACTTATAACTCTTACAAAGCACAGGCACAAATAGAAAGCACATAAAGAAGATGTGGTAAATTCACATTAAGTATTTACCTGAAATAGTTTTGGGGTAAAATGTTGATATCAATTGAGGTTGTTACATCCAAAGGAGCAGGAGTGAAAAATATAAATGGAGGGTCAAACAATAACTTGGGTGATTTTACCTCTCCAGTCAGATATAACATTCGATAGCACACTGGATTATCATTTAAAAGTATAGGAATACCAACTGTGTATTTTCTAGGCTTATCTAAGGAAAAATTTTTTAAAAAGTATATGAGATTAGTTCACACACAAAAGAACATATACATAGTTTAAATCTTACTAAATATTAAAATATACTATGATGTTGCAGCTCAAGAGAGCAGAATAGATTTCCCAGAAACTGCATTTAGCCTGCTGAAGAATTTAAGACATGTAATGAGACACTGTTGGAAGAAAAATATTTTAACTGCATCTTGGCTGTCTTGTCTAGACATAGAACAAGTATTCTTAATTAGAATCTCACTACTTTAGGAAAAAAATATACCTTGGAAAAGCAGTGCAATAGGACTTCATTTAAAAAAAAAATATCTTCTGTGTTTTAATAGAAGCTGCTCATTTATTTAGTATATGCAGTATGAAGATGAGGTCAGACAATTGCCATAAGGATCCTAGGGGACTACTGAGAGAGAGAGATGTGTTGAGATGAAAGTAATGTGCTTTTTACTGGATTTTTAAATTTAAAAAGGCTGTTGGTATCAACTGGCCAATTTCATGTGATAGGAAAAGTCAGGAAATTTCTATGTGACAGATTAATATGAGGAAAGACAGTTTGTGTTGGAGAGTAGGGCACAACACAGGAAGCTGAGGGCCAGTTCCTGAGGACAGGTTCCATCACAGCAAGTGGTCAACACTCTTTCACACCCAAATCCCCAAGTATAGTGATCTGACGATTGGGAATTCAAGACAATATCTTAGAACCTCAGAATGGGACACCAGTGGTGGCCTGGCAAGGATCAGAGCCATCAAGGGTATCACCAGAGCAGCGGATAACAGTGCACTAGATGATGCAGGACATGATCAAAAGTGATGCTTTCAGCCAGAAACAAAAGCAATGGACTCATTGAACTCATAAGACCCACTAGTTCTCTGTATGGAAATCCTTTACTTATCAAAAAAGCCCTTGATCAAATAGTCTGGGATCCCTGGAAAAAGAGAGGTAGCTGGAGAGACAAGAAGAGGATGAATAGGGAAATAATGGGCTTCCTACTAACAATGAATACTGGACAGACTATGCAAAAATAAGAGACTGTATCTGTACATTGAGCAGGTAATATGAGTTATAAGTAAATTTATGTATTTAAAACCTTACAAATTTATAGGGAAATTATAATTTCTTTTAATAAATCTAATGTTGTTAAAATTATTTTGAGAAGAAAAAATCAAGTTGAGTAATTCCAGATTTAGGCAATGTTTTGAGACTTATCAAATTCTGGTTTTTGAAAGGGCTACTTCAAGGTTAGTTCTGGGTTTCAGACCTATTAAGGGTTTGTTTCTGAGGTCATGGAGAAGGGGGATCCTTGTGCAACCTCAGACTATTGGTAATTCAATAGTACACTTTTTTTGAGCTGAGGAGTTTCTTGTCTCTCATCTGAGATGTAAGTTATATAAAGGTATTACAGGAATGTTTAATTCTTAAGAGTTATGTTGGGAACCTAAGGAGGAAGGAAACCCATAGATTTGACTGCTTAGGCTCAGCCCCATACTGAAGGAAAAGTCAAATGGAAATGTTTCTTATCTCCCTCTGGATTGTCCTGTCCATTTCGTGTGCATTTAAGTGTTGAAAGGGACATAAAAGAGAAGCTCTGAAAATAAATAGGTATGGTGGCTTTAGCTGGAATAGTCTTTGTGCTATTTCTCTTGAAACCAGAACATGGTAGAAAATGAGAAGAAACAACAGAAATACATAAAGAAACTTAGGTATTTTAACAAAAACATTTAGAATGCAGAGAATAATTGATATTTTCTATCATATTTTCAGAGATTTAAACAGAGGCAATGAAACAATGAAATATTTTTTTAAAAAACCTACTAGTTTCAACATGTTATGTTCTGTTTTTCACACATAAAACTAAAGTGACTATACAATGTCATGCTAACAGATATAGCAGAATGTAAAGTTAATGCAACACAGTGCCAAAGTAATATTGTTGAGAATGAGAACACATAGCTTAATGAACTCTTTAATAAGCTCAAAAACTATAATATGTTCTTATCCTGCCTTTTCTAGTGATAACACAGCTGGTTCTGGGTATTTTTATTTAGATTACCACAAGTGTAAAATATAGCAGTGTTCTTAGGATTCTGATGTAAGTGATTTTATGAGAGGGCTCTCAGGAGGAATCTGTAGGTAAAGAAGGAAATCAGTAGAGGGCAGCACAAATAGCTATGAAAAGTTGTGGTTTAGAAGTCTAGTTTTGACATAATCCCCCAGGGAGGTATAGGATATGAATTCATCAGAGAGATTGTGAATGACTGGGCTACTTGAGGTAGTAATGGTGGTAGGGTTTAACCTCCCAGACATGAGGCATCTTTAGCCAAGGGAAATACTCTGCAGAATGGGGCAGACATAACCTTTCAGGAGCCAATACCCACAACTGAGGGATAGAAAAGTCTGGTAATAGGGATTTGGACAGGCCCAAACAGCATATGCAAGAGATTGCAATCCTAATGTTGTTTTATAAGTAAGCCTAAGTAGAGAGAATAGCAGGTAAGTTACTATAACACTCTTTAAATAGAAAAGCAGTCTGGAAATGGCATATGTTATTCTTATTTAGTTATGATAAATGAGTTATCAGGGTACTGAAGCAGATGTTTTAAATTAATGGCAAATACCAGCATAACTCTCTCAAAAAAAAGAAAAAAAAGAAGATACTGCATTTTTTTCCAAGAACCTTCCTGCTGCTCTTTTGTTCTTGTCTTCTTTAAAAAGCTGGTTGTCAATACCCTCATTTCCTGAAGCTCATCACAAGGAAAATTCTATATTTCTATGCAGCAAGGATTCTCATACCAAGTATTTTCTAAGCTATGTGCACCCCGGGTGTCAGCCTAGCCAAATAAGCATAAGTTTAGTTCTGGTCAAGATGGCAGAATAGATGGTCCCCAGCATCACTCTCTCCCAAAAATCAACCAATTTCCAACTATAAAAAATGTAACACCAGCCAAGCTGGGGCCACAGGAGCTCAGGGGAAGAGGAGGAGAGACTTACAGAGTTCATGAAGGCAGAAGAAGCCACAATGAGAGAAAGAAAGAACTGTTCTGAACATTTTGTGCTGTGCCCACTTTAAGGCTGGACCTGCTGAGCACATGGGGCAGGAGCCAGCAAAAGCTGCAGCTGTGCCCTTCGGATGAAGTTGCTTGGAGGCTGCAGGGGAGAAGAGGGCCTTGGTGGCCCCCAGGAAAGCAAGACCACTGATAGGATTCCCGTGGACCCACATAGGAGTGAGGAGCCACAACAACTGAAAAAATGGAGCCACTCAGAGGCAAGTGAGTCATTGCAAGGGACTGGTGCACAGCCCGCCCCACAGGAAGTGTTTGCAGCACTGTCAGCGGCAGAGATGGGCCCACTGGGGGAACACTGGGGCACAACAAGGATGGCCAATCTGCCCCCCAATCAGCGTAGGACCACTCAGAGGAGACTGGTCAGGAATATAGAATTGCATGGGGTGCAGTGTGATGAAAAGACTCAGGCCCAGATCAAAGTTACTATACAACCCAGGTTCACCAAGTCTCTGGAGAGCCAGAAGTACCTATGAAGTCAACCATTGTTACCTGTGCTCAACAAAAAGCCTTCTCTAAGGAAGCAGCAGCAAAAGAGCAATTTTGCTAAACCACAGAGCTCATGTACTGGTCCCAACAGGAAGTTCCCCCACTTTAGAAATAAGCAAAAGACAAAAAAATTAGTTCCAGCTCAGACACACTGCCAGTGCCTCAGGTCCCACCAAGGATGGGACCTCCCTCCTCCCCTCAACCAGGCACACCATTCCAGTACCTCAAGGCCTGCCCAAGGGCCTTTGGCATGGATCTGGGTACCAGATTGCCCTCCCACAACCAGGCACACCACACCAGTGCCTCGGGGCCCACCCAGGAACACAAGGGATGGAGCTGGGGACCAGACCCTCCTCTCACAACAAGGCACACCACTCCAGCACCTCAGACCCCACCCAGGGATCCAAAGGATAGAGCCAGGGACTGGGAACCCCCCCACAACCAGGCACACTGCCAGTGCCAAGGAGCATGCCAAAAACATCACCTCCATGTGGGTGGCCCCCCACAGCCACCACAAAATCCATAGCTGCCATGAAAGTGGCTAGATGCCACAACCACCATGCAGTTGGTCTGCTAGCCACTGGAGTGCATTGACACAAGGAGAGTCACCAGCAGAGATAAAGAAAAGAAGAGGATGTCTCTCTCCACAAAGCCCATTCCAGAGTGACAGAAGCAGCATATGCTCTATGATAATATAGGGGGACCTGATCACACCTCTCAGCATTAGACAGATCATCTAGGCAACACATCAACAGAGTAACCATTATTCTTTCAGAAGGAGATAAGAAATCAAGGGTAACAAAGGGGGAAGGGGAGGGGGAGGGGTATGGGGTGAGATCGGACAAGGGGCATAATAATAAGTATGATTTGTAACAATATATATGCTAGCAATATTGGTTTGACCAATGTATCTCAACGTTGATCCCCCAAAATACATATAATAAGTTTTGATTCAATAAAAATTTAAAAAGAAAGAAAGAAAGAAAGAAAGAAAGAAAGAAAGAAAGAAAAAGAAAGAAAGAACTAAGCATAAACTTATCCAAGGGGAGTGAGAGTATAGCTACAAAAATTAGATTCAAGAACAGTGGTTCAGATTTGAAAGGCGTTGAACATTTACATAGAGATATCAGTGTGGGTCACATATACTATTTCAGCCCAAGTCTTCTGGTCCCTGTGGCAGTCCAAGGAAGGAAGAATAAAGGGAAAATTAAAAGTAAAAACTACTGTCTTAGTCTGTTAAAGCTGCTATAACACAATATCATAACCTGGGTGCCTTAAAAGCAACAAAAGTTTCTGTCTCACAGTTCCGGATGGTGGGAAGTCCATGATCACGATGCTGGCAGATTAACTGTCTGGTCAAGGCCCATTTTCTTGTTTATAAGCGGCACCTTCCTATTGTGCTCTATCTTGGTGGGAAGGGGAAAACATACTCTTTGGGCCTCTTTTCTAAGGACACTAATACCATTCATGAGGATTTCGCCCTCATGACTTAATTACTTCACAAAGGCACCACCACTTAAGACTATTACATTGGGGATTGGATTTCAACATATGAATTTGGGGGAGCATCAAAATTCAGACAATGGGAAGCATCTTACTAAAACTCTTGACACCCTCAAGAGTGTAAGGCAGTATTCCTCTGTGGCCAGTTTAATGGGGTTTAGCCAAAGTGGGGAGAAAGTGTATGTGCTCCCACTTAAGGTGATATTGATGGAAAGAGTTGCATCTATAATGCAAAGGAAATGAAAGTGAACATCAAGGCACTGACCATGTGGTGGGACAGAAAGCTCAGATCACAGCCAGATTATGGGAAGATAAAGTGGCAGAGCAGAAATGTAATTAGTTACAGATGTATGCTGGAAAAAAATGACAATTACTATGGGATAGTTCAAAGAACAAGACCAAGAACACACCAAGTGTCATTGGAAGAAATAATAAATCAATTAGAAGCTTGTAGTCCTCAAGAGAATGGGAGAAAGTAAACAAGCTATTATCTGTGCTGCTTTTGACCCTGACTCTCCAAAGTTCCTGTGACTTGGGGGTGAGAAGTTATATGTAAAAGATTACTGGAACAATAAATTGCATATAAGTGGGACGCCAGGTAAAGAGGTTAGGGAATGGTTTGGATTTAGTTAAAATGAGTCTAATCAAGAAAGGGAAAATAGAGAAACAGATTATGAGTCAGAAAGCAAAATAGTACTGTTGAAAGTTGTCATATAGGGAGCTGATTTGGTCTAATAGCTTTGGTTCCGTTTCTAAACAAGTGACTGGAACAATTTTGCATTATTTTAAGCACACAGATGCACAGAAATTCCTCTTGTTCCCATGCTTTTAAAGACATATCTTAGAGGTAAACAAATGCTGCAATTTTAACATGGAAGATAAGGTAAAAGTAAGTACACAGTCAAATTCAAAATGCTCTAGTACTATGATAGTGGTGTGCAAATCACTTACAGCTTTAGTATAAAGGTTATGAAAACTGTTAAAAATAATAACAGCTACAATTATTGTTTAAAGATGCACAATATAAAAAGATATAAATTGTGACTTCAAAAACATAAAATGTGGAATGGGTGGAGTAAAAATTTATAATCTTTTCATGTAGTAGAAGTTAAGTTGCTATCAGCTTAAACAGCTTGTTATAGCTGTAAGATGTTTTATGTAAGTGCCATGACCACCACAAAGTACAAATCTAGAGTAGATACACAAAAGACAAAAAGTGTGGAATAAAGCATACCACTGGAGAAAATCATCTAATCATAAAATAAGACAGTAAGAGAGGAAAAAAAGAAAAAGAAGCATCTGCAAAGCAGCCAGAAAACAATAAACAAAACTGCAGTAATCTGTCCTTACCTATCAGTAATTACCTTAAAAGTAATTAGATTCAACTCCAATGACACAGAGTGATTGAATGAATAAAAGAACAAGACTCAACTATATGCTGCCAACAAGAGAATCATGTCACCTTTAAGGACACACATAAACTGGAAGTGAAAGTATGGAAAAAGATATTTCAGACAAATGGAAACAAAAGAGAGCAGGAATAGATATGCTTATAGCAGATAAAGTAAACATTAACTCAAAAACTCCAAAATATGATAAACAAGGTCAGTATATAGTGATAATAAGATCAATTCATTAAGATATAAAAATGTAAATATGTATGCACTGAATATTGGGGCACCTGATTACATAAAGCAAATACTGACAGATCTGAAGAGAGAGACAGACTACATTCCAATAATATTAGGGGACTTAATATCCCACTTTTAAAACAGATCATCCAGACAGAAAATCAATACTCAAACATTGGACTTGAACTACGCTTTAGACAAAATGGACCTAATAGCCACACGCAAAACATTCCATGCGACAATGAAATACACATTTTTTCAAATGCATATGGAAAATTTGTCAAGATAGATCATATATTAGGCCACAAAACAAGTCTTAACAGATTTAAGAAGACTGAAATAATCTCAAGTATCTTTGTGCATAGCCCCATCCACTTGCTATCTTGCTAAGCTAATAGCAGAAATAAGTGAAATAGGGACTGGGAAAATAATAAAAAATGCTAATGAAACTAAGAGTTGGGTTTTGGAGACAAGAATAAAATTGACAGACCTTTAGCTAGACTAAAAAGAGAGACGAGAGAGAGAGAGAGAGAGAATATTCAAAACAAATAAAATCAACAATGAAAGAGAAGACATCATAACTGGTACTATATAAATACCAATGGGTCATAAGAGATTACTGTGAATAATTATATGCCAATAAATTGAAAAACCTATAAGAAATGAATAAATTCGTGGAAACATACAACCTACCAACATTGGATCATGAATAAATAGAAAATTTGAAAAGACCAATAATGAGTAAGGAGATTAAATCAGTAATAAAAAGTATCCCATCAAATAATGAGAGGAAAAAAAAAAAGAAAAGAAAAGAAAAAAGCCCAGGACCAGATGACTTCACTGTCGAATTCTAACAAATATTTAGAGAACTAATACCAATATTTCTCAAATGCTTCCAAAAAACCAAAGATGTTGGGATACTTCCAAACTCATTTTATGAGGACAGCATTACTCTGATACTAAATCCAGTCAAGGACACTGCAAGAAAAAAAATTACAGGCCAATACGCCTGATGAACATAGATGCAAAAACCCTCAACAAAATCCTAGCAAATTAAATTCTACAGCACATTAAAGAATCATAAATCATGATCATGAGGGATTTATCTCTGAGATGCAAGCATGCTTCAGCATACACAAATCAAAAATTGTGAAACACCACATTAACAGAATGAAGGGTAAAAATCATAAGATCATTTTAATTGTTTAAAAAACAGCATTTGACAAAATTCAACATTCTTTCATGATAAAAAAAAACAACTCTGAACAAATTAAGTATTGAAGGAATGTACCTCAACACAATAAAGGCCATATATGTCAATCCCATAACTAATATCACACCCAACAGTGAAAAGTTGAAAGTTTTCCTCTAAGATCAGGAACAAGACAAGGCTGCTCACTCTTACCACTTCTACTTCTATTCATCACACTACTGAAAGTCCTAGTCAGAGCAATTAGGCAAGAGAAAAAAATAAAAGGCATCTAAATCAGGTAGGAAGAAGTTAAATTGTCTGTGTTTGCAGATGACATGATCTTATATATAGAAAACCCCAAAGACTCCACCAAAAAAAATGTTAGACCTAATAAAGAAATTTGGTAAAGTTGTGGAATACAAAAATCAACATGCAAAATTGGTTGTCTTTCTATACACTAACAAAAAACTATCAAAAAAGGAAATTAAGAAAATAATCCCACATACAATAGCACCAAAAAGAATAACATTTAGAAATAAATTTAACCAAGGAGAGAAAGATCTGTACACTGGAAACTATAAGACATTATGAAAGAAATTAAACATGACACAAATAAATAAAAAGATTTCTCATGTTCATGAACTGGATGAATTGATATTGTAAATATATTTGATTACTGTACTGGCCAGAAAAAAAAAATTGTAAATATCCACACTACTAAAAACAATCTACAGATTCAATGCAAGCCCTATCAGAACTCCAACGAATTTTCACAAAAATAGAAAAAAATCCTAAAATTTTTATGAAACCATAAAAGACTCTTAATAGCCACTGCAATCTTTAGAAAGAAGGCTGGAGGTATTACACTTTCTGATTTCAAACTATGTTAGAAAGTTATCATAATAAACAAAATATGGTCCTGGCATTTAAACAGACACATAGACCAAAAGAATTGAATAAATATCCTAGAAATTAACCTGCACATAGACATTCAACTAATCTTTGATAAGGACATCAAAAATGTATAATGGGGAAAGAAAACTCTCTTCAGTAAATGTTGTTGGGAAAACTGTATATCCACATGCAAAAAAGTAAAAATGGACCATTTTTTTATGTCATATGCAATGAATTAAAGACATAAATGTATGATCTGAAACCTTTAAACACCTAGAAGAAAACAGAGGGAAAATTCATTGACATTGATGTTGGCAATGATTTTTTGGATATAACACCAAAAGGACAGGAACAAAAGAGAAAATGAACAAGTGGGACTACAACAAATTAAAAATCTTCCACACAGCAAAGGAAACAATAAACAGAGTGAAACAACAACCTACAGGATGGAAGAAAATATCTCCAAATCATATATCTGATAAGTGGTAAATATCCAAAATGTGCAAGTTAAGTGACACAACTCAATAGTGAAAAAAACAAATAATCCGATTAAAATATGGGCAAAGACCTGAATAGATAGTTTTTTAAACAAGACATACGGATAGCCAACAGGTGTATGAAAAGGTTCCTCACATCACTAAACATCTGAGAAATGCAAATCAAAACTACAATGAGATAATATTACATACTGGTTAGGACGGCTGTTATTTAAGTGTCAAGAGATAACAAGGGTTGGTAAGGGTGTAGATAAAAGGAAATCCTTGTACACTCTTGGCACAAATATAAGTTGGTAAAGGTATTATGAAAAACATTATAGAGGTTCTTCAAAATATTAAAAATAGAACCACCATACAATCTAGTAATGCCACTTCCGGATATACATCCAAAGAAAATGAAATCAGTATCTAGAAAAGATATCCACATCCACATGATCATTGCAGTGTTACTCACAATATCCAAATTACAGAAACAATGTAATAGTCCATTGTCAAATGAATGGACAAAGAAACTGTAGTATATGTATATACAATAGAATATTATGCTATCATAAAAAAAGGAAATCCCGCCGTTTTTGACAAAGTGGTTCAAACTAGAGGACATAGTTTTATGTAAAATAAACCAGAGACAGAATAACAAATATTGTATGACTTCATTTGTGTGGTATCTAAAAAGTTGAACTCATAGAAGCAAAGAGTAAGGCCATTGTTTGCCAGAGGCTGGGATTGGGGGATATGGAGAGATGTTTATCAAAATGTACAAATTTTCAGTTAAAAACTTAACACATTCTGGGGATCTAATGTACAGCATGGGTAATGAAGATGTGTTAATTAATTTGATTGTAGTAATCACTACACGGTATGTATGTATACCAAATCATCACATTGTATAAACTGAATATATGCAATCTTTATTTGTCAAATATTTTAAAATAAAATTACATTATTTATAACTATTCAAGTAAAAAAGAGCATAAAACAATCTAAATTGTTGTGCATATAATAAAATAATTTAACATATGAAGGACAAATTGAAATTATAACTGCAAATATAAAAGAAAAGTGCTTACTTGGACAGAAACTTATGGAAACATTGTACTCTTCACATGGTTGCAGAATCCCAGTCAGTACACTAAACTTGAATGTGCCATGTTTGAAAAGTTTTCCAGTATTACTAAGATCCAAAGTCCACTGCACGTCATGTTTTGAAATATTATGCAAGACAAGATCCTGCTCACACACACAAAAAGAAGAAATGTTTAAAAACTGTAGTATGCAATACAAAATTTAGTTGTATTATCATAGCAAGTTGATGGGACTATGCACAAAATTAATGATGCAAAATGGTAATCACAAATAAAATGCTTTAAAAGAAATGTTAGGCAGACAAAGAGGTATGAATATATATTCATAGCCTATTAACAACAATGAAAAATACACAAAGAACAGAGACTGAGGTAAAATAAAAATATCAATATATCTATGCCAGGATGCAGAGTAACAAGAACCATCATTCATTGATAGCAAGAATGCAAAATGGTACAACCAATTTGAAAGACAGCTGGGCAGGTTTTTAAAATGATAAACATACACCTACCATATGACTCTGCATTTAACAAGTATTTCCTAACAAATTACTAAAGTGAATTGAAAATTTGTGTTTACCCAAAAATCTGTATGTGAATGTTTACAATAGCTTTGTTCACAATAACGAAACATTGGGGAAAGATGAATTCTCCCAATGCCTCTAAGTACATAAACATCTACTTAACTCCAATATTTGTATGAGGGGTCTTCCAAAAGGTTCATGAAATGATTCATATTGTCTTTCCTTTTTTTTTTTTAATTTTACTTCTCAAAATACATTGTAGCTGATTTTCATGTCCCTTTACCAGTTCCACTTCACCCTCTCTCCTCCCCCACCACATCATATCTGTTCACTTGACTTATATAGTTCAGGGAATTTTTGAGGCTATTCTGTCTTCTTCCCCCTCTTTATTTGTTTGTGTGTTTATTTATTTATTTATTTTTAGCTCAAACAAATAAGTTAGTATTTCTCTTTCATAATTTTCTCTAAGTCCATCCATGCTGTTGCGAATGGTAGCATTTCATTCTTTTTCATAGCAGATTAATATTCCATTATGTAGATGTACCACAGTTTCCTTATCCACTCATCAGATGATGGACATCTGGGCTGGTTCCAGCTCTTGTCTATTGTAAATAGAGCTGCTATAAACATTGGAGTACAGGTATTCCTTCAGCATGATGATTTCCATTCCTCTGGGTATATTCCCAGTAGCAGAATAGCTGGGTCATATGGTAGATCTATCTGTAATTGTTTGAGGAACCTGCAAATCATTTTCCATAAAGGCTGTACCATTTTGCAGCCCCACAAACAGTGGATTGGAGTTCCATTTTCTCTGCAACATCTCTAGCACTTATCATTCTCAGTCTTTTGGATGTTAGCCATCCTAACTGGAGTGAGATGGTATCTCAAATTGGTCTTGATTTGAATTTCCCAGATGCTAAGTAAGTTTGAGCATTTTTTCAGGTGTCTGTTGGCCATTCATATATCTTCCTTTGAGAAATGCCTATTCAGCTCCTTTGCCCATTTTTTAATTGGGTTATTTGTTTTTTTCCTGTAAAGTCGTTTGAGTTCCTTGTATGCCCTGGATATTAATCATTTGTGAGATGTATATTTTGCAAATATTTTCTCCCACTCTGTTGGTTGCATCTTTCCTCTGTTGATTTTTTTTTTTTTTTTTTTTTTGCTGTGGAGATGCTTTTTAGTTTGATATAATTCCATTTGTTTATTTTACCTTTAGTTGCCTGTGCTTTTGGGTTCCTAGTCATGAAGTCTGTACCCACTCCTACTTCCCAGAGTGTTTCCCCTATGTTTTCTTTAAGGTATTTTATTGTTTCAGGATGTATATTTAATTCTTTAATCCATTTTGAGTTAATTTTGGTATATGGTGAAAGGTACGGGTCTGGTTTCATTCTCCTATATATGAGTATCCAGTTTTCACAGCATCACTTGTTGAAAAGGCAGTCTCTTCCCCAGTATGTAGATTTGCTGCCTTTGTAAAATATCAGATGGCTGTAGGTGTATGGATTGATCTCTGGGTTCTCTATTCTATTCCATGCATCAGTGTGTCTATTTTTATGCCAGCACCATGCTGTTTTGGTTATTACAGCTTTGTAATATAGTTTAAAGTCAGGTAGTGTTATGCATCCAGCTGTATATTTTTTTTTGCTCAGGATTGCTTTGGCTATGCATGGTCTTATGTTGTTCCATATAAATATCTGGATAGCTTTTCCATCTTAGAGAAAAATGTCATTAGAATTTGGATGGGGATTGCATTGAATCTGTAGATCACTTTGGGTAATATGGACATTTTCACTATGTTAATTCTTCCAATCCAAGAACGTGGGATATCTTTCCATCTTCTTGTGTCCTTTTTAATTTCTCTCAACAGTGGTTTGTAGTTCTCTTCTTATAGTTTTTTCACATCCTTGGTCAGCTTTATTCCTAGGGTTTTTGTTGTTGTTGTTGTTGTTTGTTTGTTTGTTTAGTGGCTATTGTAAATGGGCTAGCTTTCTTCATTTCATTTTCTGCATGTTCACTGTTGGAGTATAGAAATGCTAATGATTATTGTGTGTTGATTTTGTATCCTGTAACTGTGCTGAAATCATTTATCAGCTCTAGGAGTTTTTTATAGAGGCTTAATGCTGTTCAATATATAAGATCATATCATCTGTGAAAAGGGACAACTTTACTTCATCCTTTCCAATCTGCATGCCCTTTATTTCCATATATTCTCTGATTGCTCTGGCTAATAATTCCAACACCATGTTGAATAGGAGTGATGAAAGTGGGCATCCTTATCTAGTTCCTGTTTTTAATCATCCATTCAGGACGATATGGGCAGTGGGCTTATTGTATATGGCTTTAATTATGTTGAGGTACTTTCTGTCTATGCCTAACTCTAAGAGAATGTTTATCATGAAAGGATGTTGAATTTTGTCAAATGCTTTTTTCAACTTCAATAGAGATGATCATGTGGTTTGTGTCACTGCTTTTATTAATGTGGTGTATCACATTTATTGATTTGCATATGTTGAACCAAACTTGCACCCCTGGGATGGACCCCACTTGATCATGTTGTACAATTTTCTGTATGTGTTGCTGTATTCTGTTAGCTAGTATTTTATTGAGGATTTTTGCATTTATATTCTTCAACAATATTGGCCTGTAGTTTTCTATTTTTGATGCTTCTTTGTCTGGTTTTGGTATCAGGGTGATATTTGACTCATAGAATGAGTTTGGGAGAATGGCCTCTGATTCAATATTTTGGAACAGTCTGTAGAGAATTGGTATCTGTTTCTCTTTGAAGGTTTGGTAGAACTTTGCAGTGAACCCTTACAGTCCTGGGCTTTTCACTGTTGGGAGCCTTCTGAACACAGCTTCAATCTCTTTTATTTTTATTGGTCTGTTCAGATATTCTATATCTTTTTGGCTCAGTTTTGGTAGTTTGTTTGCATCTAGAAATTTATTCATTTCCTCCAGATTTTCAAATTTGTTGAGATGTAGTAGTTTATAGTAATCTCTAATGTTTCCTTGTATTTCTGAGGTGTCAGTTGTAATATCACCTTTTTCATTTCTAATTTTTGTTATTTGGGTTTTCTCTCTTCTTTTCTTAGTTAATCTTGTTAAAGGTTTTTCGATTTTATCTTTTCAAAAAACCAACTTTTTGTTTAATTGATCTTTTGTATTGTTTTTCATGTTTCTATTTCATTTAGTTCTTCTCTGATCTTAATTATTTCTTCCCATCTACTAACTAACTTTAGGTTTGAATTGTTCTTGTTTTTCTAGATCTTTAAGGTGAAGTGTTAGGTTATTTATTTGCCATCTTTCCATTCTTCTAAAGTTAGCATTTAATGTGATAAATTTCCCCCTCATGCTGCTTTTGCAGTATCCCACAGGTTTTGGTATGATGTGTCATTATTTGCATTGGTTTCAAGAAATTTTTTGATTTCCTGTTTAATTTCTTCTTGGACCCACAAGTCATTAAGGAGAATGTTGTTTAATTTCCATGTGTTTGTTTACTTTTCAGAGTTTCATTTATTATTGATTTCTAATTTTAATCCACTGTGATTAGAAAAAATACATGGAATAATTCCAGTTGTTTCAAATATGCTGAGACTTGCTTTGTGACCTAATATGTGGTGTATCCTGGAGAATTTTCCATGTGCTCATGAGAAGAATGAATATTCTGAGGTTGTTGGACGGAATGTTCTGTAGATATCTGTCAAATCCAATTGGTCTAAAGTATTGTTTAGATTTTGTGTTTCTCTATTGATTCTTTGCCTACATGATCTGTCCAATGATGAGAGTGGGGTTTTCCGGTACCCCGCTATGATGATGTTAGTGTCTATCTCTTTCTTTAGATCTAGTAGTGTTTGCTTTGTAAATCTGACTGCTCTGACATTGGGTGCATATATATTTATGATTGTTATGTCTTCTTGATGGATAGGTACTTTTATCATTATATAGTGACCTTCTTTATCTCTTTTTATGTTTTTTGCTTTAAAGTCTATTTTATCTGATATAAATCTAGCTACTCCAGCTCAATTTTCATTTCTATTTGCATGATATATCTTTTTCCATACTTTCACTCTTTGTCTATGTGTGTCTTTACAGATTATGTGAGTCTCTTGGAGACAGCATATTGTTGGGTCCATCTTTTTAATCCAACGAGTCAGTCTGTGTCTTTTGAATGGGGAATTTAATCCCTTTACATTTAGAGTTATTATTGAAAGGTGTTGATTTACTCCTAGCATTTTACTGAATTTTGTTTAGGTGTCTTAAGTACCTTTTGTTCCTTTCTTTTTAATTTTCTGCTTGTCTTCTCTATTTGTTGGTTTCTTGGGGTGACAGACAAACTATTTTTTCTCTTTTGTTAGCATTTTTGTTTTGCTGGTAGGTATTTTCTTTCTTGAGTATTCATGGCAGTGATGGTTGTTTTTGTGGTATCAAACCTAGTACTTCCTTGATAACTTCTTGTAGGGTTGGTCTTGTGGTAGTGAACTCCCACGGTTTTTGTTTGTCTGAAAAATATACTACTTGTCCCTCATTTCAGAAGGATAGCTTTGCTGGGTAATGTATTCTTGGCTGGCAATTTTTGTCCTTTAGCATTTTGAATGTATCATCCCATTCTTTTCTGGCTTTTAGGGTTTCTGATGAAAAGTCTGATATTATTCTGATTGGGCCACCCTTACAGCTGACTTGCCACTTCTCTCTTGCAGCTTTTAAGATTCTCTCTTTGTCTTTGAGTTTGTCAGTTTGAGTATCACATGTCTTGGAGTGGACCTTTTTGGGTTTAATGTATTTGGTGATCTTTGGGCTTCCTGAATCTGGAGATCTGTGTCTTTCCCTACCCATGGGAATTTTTCTGCTTTTATTTCATTGAATATGTTTTCAATGCCATTTCCATGCTCCTCCCTTTCTGGAATACCCATGGTTCGGACATTTGAGTGCTTAAGGTTGCCAGTTTTCTCTCTTAGATTTTCTCCAAATTTTGATTCTTTTTTCTTTTTTCTTGTCTGCCTGTGTTAATTCAAACAGCCTGTCTTCAAGGTCAGAAATTCTCTCTTCTGCTTTTTCAAGTCTGCTGGTTAAACTCTCTGTTGTGTTTTTTATTTCATTGAATGAATCCTTCAGCTCCACAAGCTCAGCTACATTTTTTTTCAAGACATTCCTTTCTTTGTACATTTCTTCTTTCAGATCCTGTATATTTTTTCTCATTTCATTGTCTTGTCTGAATTTTCTCATATCTCATTTAGTTTCCTTAGAATAGTTACTCTAAATTCCTTGTCTATCATTTCAAAGACTTCCTGTTCTATAGGAGCTAGTGCTTGAGAGTTATTATTTTCCTTTGGTGGTGATGTACTTTCTTGATTTTTCATATTTCTGGTATCTTTCCTTTGGTGTTTTGTCATTGTGGCCAGGGGTATCTCAGTCCACTTGTTTCACCCTAATGTCTGGCTTGGATCCTGAAAGGACTGCCACTTCTTGGCAGCAGGAACTAGCCTGGGCTGGAAGTCCTGCCCCACGTGTCTTCTCTGTCTCAGCTGGCTCCGAGTGTGGGGGCTCCAAGCCTCTTAATTCACTCCCGGAGGTGGGGACTTCCCTGGGCCGGAATTCCTACCCCGCCTACCTTTTCAGGTTTGGCTGGCTCGGGATGTGAGAACCCCAAGGCTGTTAAGTCTCTCCTGGTGGCGGGACTGGCCTGGGCCAGAAGTCCCACCCTGCCTGCCTTTTCTGGCCTGGGAGGCTTGGGGAGTGTGGACCCAGAAGCTCTAAAGTCTCTCTGTGCAATTCAGAGCAACCTGAAATGGGGTCCTGTGGCACGCAGCTCCCATCCACTCCACCACAGATCTCGGGTCCTCTGTCACTGCTCCTCAATAGCTGAAAATTGGTCGCTCTGTGGGAGGGAGTGACACCAGCAACCGACTACTCTGCCATCTTGACCGGAATTCAGATTATTAACTGCATAACTTTTACACCTTTTGTCATTCATAGATATTTATTGTTTCACTGTGATTCTTTCCTGAAAGCTCCTGCAATCAGTTCCAAGCCAAAATGCTTGTTTTGCAACAAAAAAAGACTGCAGTTTCAGTGGCTGGGATGTCCACAGTCCAGGGAACACATCTGGTAAGGTGACTCTTCAAAATTTTAGCATCCCTAATCAGAGAATGGTCTCATCCCAGCCCTCACTGGACAGGGGATCCCAGCTCCAGCCCAAAGCCCATCAGTCACACCCTCCATATTGTCTTTCAATTCCATTTTTCCATGAACTTTTTGAAATACCCTCATATTTCCTAACTATAACAAAGTTAATTTACACATTCTAAAGAAAACAACATCATTTAATACAGAAGGTGGGCACAGAATCATATCAGCCAATTGAATGCTTCATTTTTGTCATACCAAAATGTGAACAAGTTATAATACCTCTAAAATACAATCCATCTTTTATACCCTATAATTCTGAGAATAGAGCAGTTATCTATATAGAAACTTGTTTTCCCTTTTTTATTAATTGGTTATGAGTATTCATGAGGTGCAAAGCTGGTTGTCACCCCTCATGCACATGACGTGAAGGATAGATTCCTACTGGCAGCATGCCCATTACCACAATTTGCATTTGTACCCTGTGTCTCCCACCCTATCCCCAACCTCCATCTCCCCCACCCTACTCCACTTTGTAGCCCAAGGAATGTTCTCGCTCTCTGCAAGTCCAACGCATTACTGTGGTCCTTTCTACTTTCATTCTTTCTCTCTTAGCTCCCACATATGAGTGAGTACATGTGGTATTTACCCCTCCGTGCTTTGCTTATTTCACTTGACATAAGTTTCTCCAGGTTCATCCATGTTGTTGCAAATGGGAGAATTTCATTATTTTTTATGAATAATTTTTTTTTTTTTTTTTTGTCTTTTTCGTGACCAGCACTCAGCCAGTGAGTGCCCCGGCCATTCATATATAGGATCCAAACCCGCGGTGGGAGCGTTGCCGCGCTCCCAGCGCCGCACTCTCCCGAGTGCGCCATGGGCTTGGCCCTTTATGAATAATTTTTTTAGTATGTTTATTATTGTGTCATTTTTTACATATTTGTCAAAATAATAAACATAAATAGCTACACAAAAAGTTCAGAAAAGCTTATAAAAAAGCATTTGTTCCACTCAACTCTTCTTCATCAATAGTTCTACTTTCCAGAAACAACTGATTTTAGCCAACGTGATAATACAGCTTATGTTAGTTTTTCTATTGCTGGCATAACAGATTACTACAAACTTAGTAATGTGAAAAAACACAAATTCATTATATTACATTCCTGTAGATTAGAAATTCAACTTGTATAATTTGACTAAGATCGAGGTGCTGGCAGAAACTATATGTTCCTTCCTGAAGGCTTTATAGAAAAGTCCCTTTCCTTGCCTTTTCCCAGTTTCTAGAGATCAGCCACATTCCTTGGCTAGTGGGCCCTTACTCTGTCTTCAGAGCCAGCAACATAGCATCTCTCTGACCCTCCTTCTGTTGTCGTATCTTCCTCTGGCCACAGTCAGGAAAATTCTTTGCTTTTAAACACTCACGTGATTAGACTGGGACCACACAGAGAGTCAAGGATAATCTCTCCTTCTCAGGGTCTTTAACTGTAATCACATCAGCAACGTATTTTTTGTAATATAAGGGTAATGTGTTCACAAATTCTGGTGATTATGACTTAAGCATCTTTGGGGGCCATTACTCTGCGTGCCACATGGCTATTTCATGATTTATCACTTTCAGATAATGTCTCTTGACTGCCCACTAGGAAAGATGAGGATTTAACTCATTTTCATTACCTCCACTTCTCTTTTCACCTTCCATTTTTAGATATTTATATTATTTTAATTCTCCCATTAGTCAATTAGTAATTGTAAGCAATATATTTATATCTCTAGTTCTTTCTTCATCCACTTTAGACAATCCCTTTAATTACCCACTATGTAAAATGAGTTTCACTCCTCTTCTTTCTATTATTCCCAAAGCCTTTTGTCAACTTAACCTTCGTATACACATTGTACATATCATACACATGTCATTTTACATACAATAAGTATGATGACATTTTAATTCTGCTCCATAAACATATTGTCTTGTATGTATTACATATCTTATTATGACTGTGTATGTGTTATTCACAGAAAATTCAAGTAGTTTATTAGAATCATATTTTCTTCACTATAGGGCCAATATGACCCCTCTGCCACTCAAGACAGAAGTCTAAATCTTTCCTTATATCAATTGAATAAAATTTCTTTGGTACAAAATAATCTCTCAGTTTTGAAGGGATTTTTTTTTTTCTGAAATTCAATTCAATTCAGTTCAATAAAGTTTCCTTTCTAGCCCCACATACAAGGTTTTTTGCATCCTTGAAGTTCTACTGTCTTATTGACTTTTTATGCTTTGAAGAGTCATATTTTTAATTTCAGAAGAGATTCTTTTTGGATCTCTAGCTAAAATTTCATATAGCACTCTGCTACTTTTTTTTATGGGTGCAATGTTAAATATTTTCTCGTATAATTTTTCTTCACTGGTATAGAGGTTCAAAATTGCAGAAATAGCAATATATAAGACAAAAAAGGGAGTATAAATACATATCTCTACAATGAATGCATGGCTTCTTTATTATGCATGTCTTTCTTTTTTCCTTCTAGATGGATTCCTAATTAGAAGAGAGGCAGAGATATCCAGTAAGAAAAAAAAGAGTAGATTAATATAAAAGTTACTTTATTATATACCTGAAATTCTTCACTTTTTATTACTGCTTCTCACCACATTTTCTTACATGTATGAAACATATTTTACATTAATCTCAATCAAAGCATCCATTTGTATAAGGTGAAAGAGATGAATTATATTCAAAATATTTTGAATATTCTTATTAAATATATGCATAAATGTGTATTTATAAAATAAATATCTTTATATATGTTTGTATACTTTGATAATTACTTCTGAGAAATTATATACATACATATATTCTCTAAAAATGTCAGTATTCTTTCACCAAATAGCATAAATGTTTGGGGAGAAATTAATCATACGGAATAGTTCAAACCAACCATGCTTCAGAATAACAAACTTATAAACTAATAACCATAATTACAAAACAGTTGTAAACTGTACCATTTCACTATACATACCTGAGTTTTGGTGACCTTGCCTTTAGAATTCATCTCATGTAAAGGGATTTCAAGCACAAATTCAGTACTGGACAATCTCACTGGTGCTTGCAATGCTATGAGAAGAAAGTAAACACACTGGTAAAATATTAACAGATATAAGCTCATAGGCACTTCTTAGTATATGAGTACTTTTCCACATGAAACCTTTAAAAAACATTTATTTTTACTTTTATATTCACAACTGGAAAATTAAATTACACTTTAAAAAATTTCAAAAAATATGTTGGTTTCTCACATTTACCAAGTTCCATTTTGTGAGATTTTTTTAATGGTAATGAATTACAAATAAAATAGGAAAATCACCCTGGCTATAAACAAATATGAAATATACTTAATATTGATCTAATAAAAAAGTACATTTAAAATGATCATCACACTAGAGTTTGACCAATGCAGAAGTGAACAGAAATGCAGAAGAAAAAATTATTGGAATACAGGGAAAATACATAGATGGCATATCATATATTGTTTCTTACATGGAAGAAGAAAGTTCTGGGAGTAAATGGCTATTTTATGAATGATTCAGTAATAGGTATAGCTGTAAACACACTTACTGCATTAAAGAAAATATTGCCTGCATTAAAAAAAAAATAAAAACCTATACTTTTGAAACTTACCTCTGAGATATTTGAAATTCTTAATGAAAACTAAAGGGTCTCACAAGCTTTTGGGAAAATAAGTGAGTGGACAGAAACCAATTTCTGATCCTAAAAATATATGTATCTTACATATGCTTTTGCTATATCACTGAAATTAATTAATGCTTTGGCAGAGGGTTAGGATATATAGGATAAGAAAAAGCTGTAGATGGTGTTCATAATTGCGCCACTCCCAATACCTATCAGAAGAAAGCCTGAAAAAGATAAAGTTATGGCAGATATACAGAAAGTGGCACATGTACTATGGCCTTCCCATTTGCAAATTGGCAATAGGGGAGAGCTAGGAAAAAGAAAAGTTTGATTATATGTTTAAAAACAGAGCACCATTTTGGCATATTACTTAAATTCTTAGAGAGCACTATTTTATTTAAAGGAAAAAGTTATATTCTCCCTAACACAGATTATTAGAGAATCATTTTTCTGGAGGAACTGAGCCATCCAATATTAAAGTTTCACAGACCAACATTTCAGACCACCACCTCCCCCCAAAATTAAAACATTCATTGGTATTCTGATTTCTGGGCAATGACATAATATTTTGTGCTGAAGCTAGCTTTTGAGAGTCACCAATAATCATGACAGAATAAGCCAAAAATTAAAGAAATTGCTCAACATGAAATAGAGGCACAAAGAATAAATAATCCAGCAAAAATAGAGACAATGTAGTGAAAAGAATAAAATGTCAAAGAAATCATCAAAATATAAATAGTGATAAAAGGTACCATTTTCACAAAAAAAGGCAATAAGTAAAGAAATAATCAGATAATATTAAGAATTCTTGATAGTTTAAATTGGTCTAAATAATATTTGTCATAAAAAAAATAAAGTCAGAAAGATGTCCTGAGAAATGCAACAAAAATGAGGAGAAGGACAATTCACATACATAACAGGATCTATCAGGTGCAAAATCCAAACAATAGTAATCTGAAAAAGAGAAATATAAAAAATGGTAGTGAAAAAGAAATTTTCAAGGAAATAATTTACGAAAACTGTATAGAGCCAAAAGACATGAGCTTCCAGTTTGAAAGGCCCACAAGAACTTAGGATAATGGTAAAGACGAAAGATTCACACCAAAGTCATCCGTATGAAATAATGGAATAGCAGGGAAAAAGGAAAGTTTCTAAAAGCTTTCATAGGGGAAACATAGGTCACATATAATAGATGCAGAAGAAGAACAGCATCAGACTTCCAAATGTAAGAACAGAAGATAGAAGATAGTAATACTTTCAAAATTTTGAGGGAAAATTATTTCAATCTAGATTTCTATTCTCAACCAAACTACCATATCATACAAGTGCAGGAGGAAAAACAGTATTTTCAGACAATATTTTCAGACAAGGAAATTCTCAAAAAATTAACTTCCTTGTACAATTTCTTAGGAAGCTCCTGGAAGATATCTACCAAAACAATGAAGTAAACCAAAAAATAGGAATCCTCACAATTGTAGTGAAGGGAAGACTCACACAAAACTTCTGCAACAGAAAGCATCTAGTTCATAACTGTGCAGGAGTTTGATGTGCTCCAGGATGATTGTTCCAAGAAAATAAGTAGACATGACATATTATCCGACAGGCAAGAATACATGGAATATTGTCCTGACAAGCATGTTATAGAGCTTTGTGGCATTGGAGGATTTAGTCAAATATTCAAAGACAATGAAACAATTATTAACTCCTGCAAAAATCAATAAGTTGAAAGAAAGGAAATATAATAACTGTACATGATATACTTGGCTCAGCAATGAACAGTATAACGTCACAATAATTAAAACTCCAAATAAAAATGTAATTGAAATTTAAGGTATTATTAATTTTAAATTTAAGGTACATTCAGTAATGGACCACAATAATCAACCACATTGTATATCGGCAAAATAAAAATAAGAAAATAAATAAAATTAAAAATTAAAAAAAAATTAAAAAGATGTATTTTGGCTGGCCAGTTAGCTCAGCTGGTTAGAGCGCGGTGTTCCAACACCAAGGTCTAAAGGTTCGGATCCCCATGCAGGCCAACTCCCCCCACCACAAAAAAAAAAAAAAAAGGAGAGAGAGAGTTTAGACCTCTTTTTGACTTGAGAATCATCTCTGGTATGCACAATAAGAAAAATAAATAAATAAATAAATAAATAAATAAATTTAAGGTAAATTGGATTTAAGGTAAATTTAAATTTAAGGTACATTGAAAATGGAGCAGTGGCTTAATAGTTGCAAGTGACGGAAAAGGCTTGTCACTAAATAGTGTCTTCATTAGATAAAAAATGAAGAAAGTCGTTCCCTCTGTGGTTCAGGATAAGCTGTGAGGAGGAGAAGGATAATGCACTGCAGTTCTGGCTTATAAACCTTATTTGTACTATTTTAATTTTAGAATAAATGCATGTTATTTTGAAGTAAAAGATACCAGCAGGCTTGTGAATCATCCCCTCCTACTGAGGTAATTAATGGCTGAGGGAATGACCAGATCTCTTTGTAAACATAGAAATGGCATCAACCAGTGGACTTATGCAAATAAGTATCTTGACATTACATGGCCTATCAAGAATAGCTGGGATTTATGAATTTATGGGGCATGGCTGGTAGGAAAGTGGGACTTTATCATGCAGTCATTTCTTATCTATGTAACTATTACGAGTACAAACTAAGAGAGCACCAAAAAATTTGGTATTCTTTGAGAACAAGTTTTCCACAAATGTCATTCAACACTAATGTGCAGCATGAGGACTACTGTTAATAATATTGTATCACATACTGGAAATTCCCTAAGAGAGTAGATGTTAGATACTTTTGCCAACAAAAACCAAGGGCAACTATGGCTGATGATTCTTGACTACAGAATCATTTTACTATGTACAGTATATCAAAACATGCTGTACACCTTAAATTTATATAATAAAAACATCTTTAAAAATTCATCTGTTAATTCAAAATCAAAAGGAATCCTAAGGAGAAAGAAAAGGACAATTTGGAAACTGTGTCTGACAGATTTCAGCTTCCCTAGGAAGAAACGCTACAAATCTGCCTGATTTTACTTGTATCATTTGAATCATTAGTAAACTTTGGTGTTGATAAGTTATATAATACAATTAAGACTATTTGACATTTCAGCCCTTTGTGGAGTACAAAAATATTTGTTAAAAACTAACTAGATATTTAAAATGTTGGATAAAATTTAAACCATTAAAAATAGAAAGAAAAAGGAAACCCAGAATGACATATTTATCAGCCTCTATAAGGGGAAGACACTCTAATTTTTAAAGCAAAGTTAGACATCACAGAGGAAAAAGATAGGTACATTTTACCATAAAATTAATAAAGAAATCTATTGAAAAATGAATAAAACTAAAGGCATAAAGCAAATCTTGTAAAGCATTCACATTAAATACGAAAGAAGATAATACAAAGAGCTTGCTCAAATCTGTCAGACAAATACAAAACCTCAGTGATAAAGGCAAAGTATGTGAACAGATAATTGACATAAAATATAGAATTAATAACAAAGATAAGAAATGTCTTATCATTATGAGCAAGCAAAAAAGTAAAAATTGAAATGATTACTTTTAATCACACATAAGGATATCCAATTTCTTCAGTCCAACGCTGGTAAGAGTTTATACTAGGGAGGGGGTAAAACAATACAACTCTGTATAAACATCCTTTGACAAAATGCATCGAGAGACTTCAACTGTATACATTTAGAACTAATGCAACCAATTCTGAGGAACTTTCTTTAAAAAAAAAAACCTAAATAGGAAATAAATATTATATGCAAAAAATGTTTACTACTACAATATTTATATTAACAAGAAAATAAAAAATAAACACCTAAATACTTATGATGATGTTTAAGTAAGCTAGAAGAGATACTAACTCGATGAAATATTTTGTAATAACTACCAGTGTTAATTTATGTCATTAATAATGGACTACAGCATTCAAATAAAATTTTCTATTAAGAGTAAACAGAGGTGGTTTCAACTTAGCATAAGCAGTATACTCCAAGTATATCAATAATTAAATTAATAAATCAATGTATAGAACAAAAACGAGTAAGACCTCAAAATATTAAAAACCGTTTGCTCTAAATATTGGAATTCCACACAAGTGTTTTTGTTTCTACATTTTCCAACTTTCCTTAATGATGCAATTTTAATTTTTAACCTTCAAATAAGTAAATTTTATTTTATTTTTCATGAAAGATAACCACTTAGTTCAGAAAACAAAATTAGACAATGATTATTTTCTTTTCCAGAAAAAGATACTTTAAAAGAAGGGAAAAACTTTGACTTCATGCAGCCTCCATACCAGCTGTGAAACTCATAACTCTAGATTTTAAATGAGAGTGAAATAAATTTTTATCATGCACATGCTGCTTTAGTGAGACTTCTCTTACCAGCTGCCAAGTGCAATTATCTGATATGATACTTGTCACTATTTTATAATTAATGACAATTTAACATAGTATTAAACTATGAAACCAAAATATAGACTTCTTGACTTTCCATGAAGAATACTTAAGCATATATAATGAAAAGCAAAGCCAAAGTTTGTCAAAAGAATAGTTTGCAGAGTACATCAGTTTTATCCTTGATATATGGAGAAAGTGAATAGATATTTAACAAATAATCCCAATTTTTAATGTACTTAATTTTCTTTTAATGTATGTAGTCCCTTTGTAACCCATCCATTTAAAATAAAAAATATTTTCTTAAACGAAATTATAACAGTTTCAGTTTATTTTCAATGCATTTTATTTTAATAATTTATACTATCATTTAAAAACTACACCCAAAGTAAATAAAATACTATGTTGAGCTGTTTTTAATTCTATCATATTTTTTTAGCAAGATTCACTTACCTGAGAATATATCTGTGAAAATTCAATCTCACAGATTGACAATATAAGTGATACACAAAGGAATCATATCATAATTTTACTTTCTATTTATGGGACTGTGCCCTTTTTCTAAGCAAAAACAACAGATGGCCTCAACGGATAAAAGGTGGCGCCCAAGGGAAGTTAAGGGGGAGGGCTAAGCATAGAGAGGCAAGGCACATGCACATTTGACCTTTTCAAAGATTGGCCTAAGCTTGTAAATCCCCACCTGCTAAGCATATAAATATGATCTTTTGTGTGACAATAAACGGAACTGCCTGACAGAACCCCCGCTGCATGTGTATGTGTTTGTTCCCTATCTGGGGAGAGCAGCAGCATGCTCACCCATCTCTTGGAATCTCTTTTTACCCTGTGTCCTGGGGGGGGGGGGGAGAAAAGGGCAATCTCTTTGGCCCCAACCCTCTAGGGAAAAGAAAAACCTGTTGGGGTCACGTGTGGCCGCCGGAGATGCCCAACATCTATTATTTCTATTTTTGAAAAATAAGTATCATATTCTGATTTTAAAAAAAAGTTTAGGTGGTTATGTGTAAATCTTTGGCTTACACCAACTGGCTGTTTCAATATTACATACGAGTAGCTTGAACATAACATCAATATTACATACCAGTAGCTTGAACATAACAGGGTTGGATAAGTGGTGTTGTCTTAGGAAACGAAGAAGAACCTGACAAATATTCAGCATAGAGTTCTGAAGCCTTGAAGGAATTAATTTGAACTTCAATGATAAAGTCATAGGTTACCACCTGACAGACAAAAAATACGTTATGACTGTTTTTGCTCAGAAAAATATATAATTGATTTAACAAAACAGCAGTTTAAAAAAACAGTTCTCAAAATAAAATTATCTAGTGACATTGAAATAGCATTTTTTTTCAAAACAAGACTTTATTTTTCATGAATTCAAGAATAATTCTAAAAAACCAAAAGTAAATAAATTTTAAAAAATAAGTCCTATTCTTTCAAAGTAAACCAAAGATCTAAATATAAGACACAAAGCTATAAAACTTAAGCAAGAAACTGGAGGAGAAAAGTCTTTGTGATCCTTGGTTAATCAAAGATTTCTTAAATGCAATAGCAAAGAATCATCTCTATTAAAAAAACTACTGTATCAAAATTAAAAACATTCATTCTGTTAAAGACATTGTTAATGAAATAAAATTATAAGCCAAAAACACATTTCTCACATACAAAAAAGCCAACTGGTATCCAAAATACACAAAGAACACTCAGAGATCAATTTAAAAAATGAACAAACTAATGAAAAAATAGGTAAAACATTTAAAAAGACACTTCAGAAAAAAGATAAATGACACATTAGCCCGTGAAAAGATTCCTAACATCACTAGACATTAGGGAAATGCAAATTGATACCACTTCATATCTATCACAATTACTTACACAAAAATAAGCAATACCAACCAAGTGCTGGTAAAAACGTGAGCATCTAATATATTTATACATTGCTGATGGGAATGCAAAATTTTACAGCCACTTTGGAAAATAGTTTTCCAGTTTATTAGAAGGTTAAGTATATATTTAACATAAGGCCTATCTCTCCCAAACTCAGGTATTCACCCAAGAGAAATGAAAACTTAGTCATATGAAAATCTGCCTGCAAAATTTTATAGTGGCCTTATTTATAAGTGCCCAAAACTAAAAACACCCCAAACACTCTCTAAATGATGAATGAATAAAACACTTTGGTAAACCTGTATGATAGAATACTCCTCAAAGATAAAAAAAAAAAATATGAACCACCATTACACACAATAATACGGAGAAACCTCAAATGCATATGGTAATTGAGAGATGTCAGACTGAAAAAGCAACATACTTTATGATTTCATTTATATGGAACTCTGGAAAAGGGAAAATTACAGGGACAAAATCAAATCAGTGTTTGTCATGGGCTGGGGTGGGTGGAGAGGTTGATGATAAATACACTGAAGAAAAATTAAGAGACAGTGATGAGATTGTTCTCTTTATTGATTTTGGTATTTGTTACAAAGCTGTATGCATTTGTTAATACCCATGCACTACCAGAAAAAGAATTTTACTGTACATAAATTTTTAGAAAAATGAAATTTTAAAAAGTTGAAGCAAATTTCTTAGTTCTGTTTTTAATATACCTGGCTTCAAAACCAAAAATTAACTGAGAATAACTGCACCTAGTCAGGTTAGTGACAGAAGAATGAACCCTAAAAACTACAAAAAATATTGGCAATTATATAGTGCTAGTCCCTCATTTTTAAATAAAGAATCTGTGGCCCAGCCTTTGTGAAAATACAGAATATTTGCATAAAGGAGAAGAAAAACAGTCAATCTTCATGTTTGGGATCCACATCAAAATAAAAGAAGATGATGATATCAGCCAAATAAAATACAGGTAGCTCTAAATGCCCAACCCTCCACAAAAACATCAAAAACAAGCAAAGCTGTTAGAACAGTGTTGTCAGCACTCTGGAAACTAGTCAAAGGTTTATAGTAACTCAATGAACCCTGAATCAAGAAAAAGGCAACTTAAAAACAGTAGGAAAGCTTTGTGGCACTTTTACTTGCCCTTGCTCCACTTCCTCCCCAACTCAGTGATGGTCTTAAAGATGACAGCCTGCATTTCCAATGTAGAACCCTGGTACCTGGTTTGGATGGAGAACAGCGGACCTCATTCACAAATTATTGTGTTTGTCTGTTCTAACTTGTCTGGAGTTACCTGAAGGACTAACACAAAGTGATCGTTTTTGCTTTGGCTAACTTGGAACTTACTCAGGGCAGAAAACTAGTGGGCATTGCTTAAAAATGTTGTAAGATAACCAAAAAACCTGAATCTACCTGGGGAAAAAAATATTAAGATTAAGATATGTAAGCACAACCTGAAGCCTGGAGAGAAAAGTGAGGGAAAGAGTTTCATTGGGATATTATTGCATTCAGAAGTGCCCATGTGTACTAGGAAATTTAGAAAGCCACGAGCCTGCTCAGGGTAGGACGTGTGCTCATAAAATACCTGAAAAGATTCTAAGCCCTCACATCTCTCTGACTGTAGACTAAGTGCAAGCAGGAAGTAAAGGCTAAGACAGTGTTGTAAACAGCCTGGCTAACTGCTAAAGGAATGCCTTGGCACAGAGTCAATCCACAAAGACTGGGATAGGTATTTTTGTTTTTGTGTTTGATTCTTTTAGTTCCTTCTGTGCAAGTAAATCTACACAAAAATACTAGCTGAAAATCAGCTAAAAGCTTAGACATTTCAGTGACCAAATACAACAAAGAAAACATTCTTTGCAAAAAAGGGTTTTGAAAACTAACTAAACAAGTAGATGACTGCAGCCTTCAACAATCAAGAAAAATAAACCCAGGGAAAGGAGGATGATCTGATTTCCAGTGTTACCACATTATAATATTCAAATGTCCAGGTTTCAACTACAGTAACAAAAATACCCAGTTTACATGGTCCAAAGGAATAAAATAAATCAACAGAAACCATCTCTGAGGAAGCCCAGGCAAAGGAATTACTAGACAAAGACTTTAAAGCCACTGTCTTAAATATGCCCATAGACCTATAGGAAATGATAGAAAAGAAAAAAGAAAATCAGGTAAATAATGTATGCACAAATTGAGATTATTAGTTGTGGGCTGATCAGAGATGGCCTTTACTGTGTTGCGAAACATTCCTTCTATATCTACTTTGTTGAGCATTTTTATTGCAAAATAATATTGACTTTTGTCAAATGCTTTTTCTGAATCTAATGAGATGAACATGTGATTTTTTATCTTTCATTATGTTAATGTGGTGCATGATATTTATTGATTTGCATATGTTGAACCATCCTTGCATCTGAGCAATAAATCATACACTATGATCAAGTGGGATTTATCACTAATTACTTTAAATATAAATGTATTAAACTGTCCAGTCAAAAGAAATAGATTTACTGAATGGATGAATGGATCCTAAAGATAACATGCATGTTTGCATGCATATGCACAGACACTGCTAAAAGAAACAAATAACTTCAGAAAATTTGCATAATGTAAAATTAACACAGAAAAATTAGTTACATTTCTATACACTGTCAACAATTTTGCCCCAAATTAAGATAGCAATTAATTTACAATAGCATCAAAAAATAAAATACTTAATAAAAGACTTAACCAAGATGGTGAAAGATTGTGCACTGTAAACCATAAAACAAAGATGAAAGAAATTTTAAAAGGCACAAATAAATAAAATGGCATCCCCTGTTCATAAATTAGAAGACAATATTGTTTAAGATGCCCATACTACCCAAAGTGACCTACAGATTCAATACAATCCCTATCAAAATCCTATTGGGACTTTTGCAGAAATAGAGAAGTTATTTGCTATCAATTGAACTATGTCCCCCAGAGTCCCATGTATTAGAATCTTAAGTCCCACTGTGACAGTGCAAAGAGGGTGGGAAATCCTATTACAGTAATTGAAAGGTGGGACTTTTGGGAGATGATTAGATTGTGAGGACCATGCCCTAGTGAACGGATTAATCTACTGATGGTTTAATGGTGATCATAGGTGTGACTCTGATAGCTTTAAAAGGAGAGCCAGTGAGAAGGTTAATTTCTCTCTTGCTTCTCCATTTTCACCATGTGTTACCCTGCATCACTGTGTAGAGTCACTACCTACAAGACACTTACCAGATGTGTTTCCTGGACTTTGGACTTCCCAGCCTCCAAAACTATAAGCAATAAATATTGTTTCTTTATAAATTACCCAGTTTCAGGTATTTCTGTTACAAGCAACAGAAATGGACTAATAGAGAAAAGTGGAATCAGAGAAGTGGGGTGTTGCTTGTAACAAATACTTGAAAATGTGGAAGCATCTTTGAAACTGGGTATTAGGCAGAGGCTAGATGAATTATGTTTTGCAGGCTAGAAAAAGCCTAGATTCTGGTACGAGTTGAAAAGAGAAGAAGAGCAAGTAAAGTTTGGAATGTTTTAGAGGCTGGTTAAATGGTGGTGATCAGAATACTGATAGAAATACAGACAGTAAAGTTCATACTGAGGAGATCTCAGATGTAAATGAGAAGGAGCTTATTGGAAACTGGGGCAAAAATCACCCATGCTATGAACTTGCAAGGAACTTGGCTGCATTCTGTTCATGCCCAAAGATTGTATGGATTGTGGAAATTCAAGTTGCTGACCCAGGGTATTTGGTGGGAGAAATTTCTAAGCAGCAAAACTTTCTGGAAGCCACATGGTTACTTGCAACTGCGTATGCTGAGTTATGACAGAAAAAAACACGTAAAACCAGAATTTATAATTCAAAAGAAAGCAGAGGGCAAAAAATTGGAAAACTTTCAGCCTGGCCACAAAAAGAGTGAAAAGGTGTCTTTGGGAGAGGAAAGCAAAGGTGTAGCCCAGCAACCATTTGATAAGGAGATTAGTACAGAAGAATGGCATTATCAAGAGAATAAACAAAACCCCTTTTCTTCATAAATTACCCCATTTCAGGTATTTGTTATAAGCAAAAGAAATGGACTAATACATCATCCTAAAATTCAGATAGAATCTTAGGGGACTCCAAATTGCCAAAATACTTTTGAAAAAATAGAGCAAAGTTGAAGGAATTACACTCCCTGGTTTTAAAACACATTACAAAGCTACAGTAATAAAAACAGTGTGGGACTGGCATAAGGACAGACAAATAGACAAGTAAAATAGAATAGAGAGCCCAGAAATAAACCATCACATGTATGGTCATATAATTTTTGACAAGGGTGTCATGACCACCCAAAAAGGACAGTGTTGTCAACAAGTTGTGTTTGAAAAACTATATATTCATATGGAAAAGAAAGAACTGGACCCTTATCTTACACCACATACAAAAATCAGAAATGATTAAAGGCGTAAATGTAAGAACAAAAACTATAAAACTCCTGGAAGAAAACACAGGAGGAAAGCTTCATGACATTAGGCTGGGCAATGATTTCTTGGACATGACACCAAAAGCACAGGAAATAAAAGCAAAAATTAAAAAGTGAAACTACATTACACTAAAATCTTTTGTGTGTTGACATATGAAATCAACAGAGTGAATAGACAACCTATAAAATGGGAGTAAATACTTGCATATCATATTCTGATAATGGATAATATCCAGAACATATAAAGAATTCCTACCACTTAATAACAAACAAAAAAATCACTCCACCAATTAAAAATGGGTAAAAGACTTGAATAGACATTTCTCCAAAGACAATATACAAATGGCCAACAAACACATGAAAAAAATGCTCCATATCAGTAACCAGAGCAAAATGAAAATCAAATTCACAATGCAGTATCACCTCCTACCCATAAGGATAGCAATGGTTAAGAAGAAAACAAAAAAAAAAAACCAAAAAAAACAGGAAGTCCTTTTTTAGGAAGTGTTGGTGAGGATGTAGAGAAACTGGAACCCTGTGCACTGTTGCTGGAATTGTAAAATGGTGCAACTACTATGGAAAAACAGTGTGGAAGGTCTTCAGAAACTTAAAAATAGAACTACTATATGATTCAGCAATCCCACTTCAGAGTATATATCCAAAAAGATCTGAAAGGAGAGTCTCAAAGAGACATTTGCATATCCATCTTCATAGCAGTAATATTCACAATAACCAAGAGGTGGAATCAACTCAAATGTCCATCGATGGATGAATGGATAAACAAAAAGTAGTATGTACATACCATGGAATATTATTCAGCCTTAAAAATTAAAGAAATCCTGTCAGATGCTACAACATGGACAATCCTTGAGGACGTTATGCTAAGTTAAATAAGCCAGTCACACAATAAAACTAATACAGTATAATTCCATTTAGATTCACAGAAACAAAATGTAGAATGGTTGTTACCAAGGGCAGAAGGGACAGGGGATTTGGGGTGCTTTTTAAATTATTATTATTGTAGAGTTTCACATTTGCAAGATGAAAAAGTTCAGTAGATCTGTCTTACAACAATTTGAACATACTTAACTCTACTGAACTTTAAACTTAAAAATGGTTAAGATGACAAATTTTATGTTATAAGTTTTTAAACCACAATAAAAATGAAAATCCAAGACATTAGCATTATGCTAAATGAAAGAATCCAGACACAAAATTGTCACATATTATATAATTCCATTTATATGAAACATCCAGAAAAGAAAAATTCAAGATCAAGTGCAAATTGGTGGTTGCCAAAGGCTAGGGGAAAGGCTATGACAAGAAGTTGCTTAACTGCTTAATTGCTTAAGGTAACTGGTTTTACTTTGAAGTGATAAAAATGTTTTAAAACAAGACAGAAGGGTGGTTTCACCACATTGTGAATGCACTACATGCCACTGAATTATTTACTTATATAAATTTCACCTCAATAAATTATTAGGGGGAAAAAAGGCATAATGAAGCCAATCAGAGGTTTTCAGTTACTCTCTGTACATCTACTATTTGATGATCTCAAGGCTCTAGAGAAAAACAAAATAAAGGAGTCCATTATTGTAAAATGATTGAGAAACTCTGGATTACATTAGGGATGAATATGAGGTCTCATATGACATTATTCTACTTATTGAGATTAAACAGCTAATCAATTTTTTCTGACCTAGTATTCCCCTATCTTTTAGATGGAATTCTATGATAGACAGACAGCTCATTTAAAAATTAAAATGCTCTAAACTCTTAAAATCTAACTAGTAATTTCCCCTCTCAATCTGAACTCATCAATTAAAAATCGAGGAACCAGGGCACGGGTGTGTATATATGATTTGGAAGTAGCTCCAGTCCCAAATCTCTGCCTTAGAAGTTAATTTATAAATTATATAATTTCTTAGAAATTCAAATTTATAAAAAAATAAAATTAATATAAAAAAAAGCTGAAAATGGAACTGAAGTAATAGCTATGCTAAAATATTTATGTAAGTATCAGATAGTTCTTATTGTATTTTAGGTTAAATTAAAAATTATTAAAATGATTAAAACTCACTTTTAAATGACACTTATATTTTTATTATTTGTTAATGTTTTTATTAAAAGCTAACATTATTTATGTTATTTAATAAAGAATAACTTTAAATTTATCAAACCAAAAACTGTTGTTCTATGCTTCCTTGGTAAATTTCACGAGGTAGAAGGTGGAAAATAGGAAAGAATGTGAATGTTTTAAATGTGGAAAGGGAAGAGTAACAGTATTTCCGACATACCTAAAACTTCCAAGATCATGACAACAAACATTGATGGTTTCAGAGGTATATATGAGGGTACTTCAAAAAGTTTGTGGAAAAATAGGATTAAAAGATAATATGAATCTTTTCATGAACTTTCTGAAGATCCTTCATAGTTCTAGTGCTATGCTATACTCATAAAGTCCATGCTGACAATCTGAAAGTTTTAAGTAAAATAAGCAACTAAATAGTATGAAGTATATACTTTCACTTCTAGTCATTCATATAGACCTACTAAGCAAAACAATTGGGTTTTCATTTTATTTTTATTTAACTTTGGCTGGCCATATCACTAGCAATTCCACCTCTAGTAATGGAATCTTACACAAAGTGAATTATAGAAGCATAAAACTGCAGTATGTGTTGTTTTAGTGGGGATTTCATTTCTTTTGGAAAAACAGAGCAAGCAACTCATTCCCATGACAATCTACTTCTGCAGGGGCACCAACACACAGACATCAAGGAGTATATTGCATAAAGATGTAATATTACATGTACAAATACAACCTGCTTTGATGTTTTATACCTAAAGAATAAAAAAAACACAACAAAAACATTGCCTGATCTCATTTCCCCTGGAGTTTCTTATTATTTAGTCTTCAAAGATATGTGTATTTTGTTTTTCATTTCTATTTTTCCTTTTTTCCTCTTCTGGTCCATCTACTTTTTTTTTCCTTCTTATTTTGAGTATTAATATAAATCAATACTTTCCATAATGTATGTTTTAAAATTTATTATGTTATTGAGGCCACTATTTACTTTTATTTTATACATATATATATATATATAATTTATATATACATAAAATATGGACTTGTATTTTAAAGGTAAACAAAGTCAAAACGTATGTTTCACAAACTGTTGTCCTCATCTGACTGCTAGATGGAGATGGGTTCCCAGTGGAAGAGGCTAAGGGAAATGGAGGAAGAGGTCAATGGAAATGTGAAGACAAGGACCTGAGAGGCCAGGTTTCTCAATGGACCTTCAGGTCAATACTGAAATCACTCAGAAAATGAGAGGAGTAGGGTGCAGGATACAGTATGAGCCTGTTTGATAGCGACCAAGAGCATGTCCAGAGATGACTGTTCTTGGTAGGGGGACGGGTAAACTCGCAAAATACAGTTGAAAGAAGCAAGTATTTTTAACAGATAAGAACCATCTGGAAAAATCAACCCAGAAAGCAAGGCTTCTAGAGAGCATCACTTCCAGACCCACACCATGACCCAAAGGAAATGCTTTAAAAAACACCAGCCCCCTTGAGACAGCCATGTTCCTAATAAGAAGAAATCATTAAGGAAAAGGGAAACCAGAAACACATGGAGAACTTACCGAAGTGTAGGGATCCTAGACAGAAGAGGGGAATGGAAAGAAAGCCAGGTGTGAGGGAGATCAGAGTTGACAGGAATGAGAATCTACTCATGCGGGGCTCCACTTTTGGAAGATGACTGAAGTAGAGTGATCTGAGTTAGGACAGACTGAGTTATGACATTTATTGAGTCACACTGTCATTGGGTATGGTGCTGTTTCCCAATGACAGGGATAATAGTAGTAGAAAGTTGGAGTTATGGGAATGGTTAACATAGGGCATGCCTGAGGGCTTCATTTAAGAAGGTGTGATGTTGTTGATAATGATGTTGGTAATTATCAGAATAATTCAATGTACTCATTACAGCCCTCAACTGTCTCTTTTATTTTAATTCTGTACCCTTTCCAATTCCCGCAACATGCACATTTTCTAAAATTTTGCATTCTGAATTCACAAAACTGAGGGTTAATCCCTGCCTTCTCTAATTATCAATTGCGTATATGTGGGAAGTCATACTGGATTTGCCTTTTCTTAATTCATATCATCACACAGTATGCATAAAATGTGTTTTTACACAAGGTAGCCCTGTAAATGTGCAGAATGTAATATTAGAAGGTTCCATGACTTCTTCACCCATGGAAGTCTTATCCCCTCAACAAAACTATAAGGATCCAAAACTTATCTTTTACACAGAAACTAAATGATACATAGAGAAGAAAAGTTGGTCCTATCATTATGGAACCAGTGAGATATACAATGAAGAAGAAAATGTTCAAAGTTTCGTGACTAAGTGCTTTCCCAGATGCTGCAATTCAAAGACAGGAATACCTCAAATCGGAAAAGGATATTCTATTGAAGAAAGGGTTTCAGTCCGCAAACCAGTGCTGGTGAACAGAAATGCTTATGAATTGGAAAAAGAGCAAATGTCATTCAGATATCCTTTCTTTTAATCCTTGAGGTATTATTCTTGAGTTCCAGTAAGAATTATTGTAAATCCAGAATAATCATAATGAAAAGCTTACCCATAGGGTTGCCTATACTTAGAGGGTAGAGAAAGGTTGATGGGAAAAGAAAAGGATGAACAATTCTCTCTCATATTCAAGAACCACATGGCAAATATAGAGCAGCATACATGAGAACTGCAGAGAGTCGCCGGGCAACTGAGCCACTGAAGATTAGCCAGTCTTTGCCACAGGGCAGAACCTTGGCTATAGCAGCTGGAAAAGTAAGAGATTATGGGGAAAGATCTATACCAGTGCTGCCCATTGCAACTTTCTGTAGTGATGTAAATGTTCTGAACTGAACAACAGCCATGTATAGATACTCAGAACTTGAAATGTGGGTAATCTGTAGGGGAAACTAAATTTTTATTTCACTTAATTTTAGTTAATTTAAGCTTTAATTTAAGTAGTCACATATATCGGCAGAAGGTGTAAACTACAGAACAAGGATAGTTGCCCGGATTCTGGCACCTTGATAACATCTGTGTGAACTCTGATGTACTTTATATTATCAACGAATTACATTGTGAATCAAACTGACTTTTGGGCTATTCTTGGATTCGAACTGATGTTTATAACACTTCTGTGAGCCAATATTCCAGGGACTGAGGAATCAGAAAAGGTTCTGTTTTCAGCCTTTTTAGATTCTTAAAACCTGACAATCACAATCAGTGAAAGAAACAGAAAATATTTCAAGTCTGTCTGCCTATCTGATTTTGCTATTTGAAAGCTCTGGAAGGATTCAAATTGGAAGAATGTAAAAAACATTGAGCAAAAATATTTGAGTTGATATTTAAATACTGAAAAAAAAAGAGGTGGTTTCAAGATGGCGGTGGCTGCGGCGGTTGGCGCGGAGTAGCTGAGGTGGAAAAGGCGGCCACTAGGGCCTTAGGCAGCCGGGAAACTTGTGGACCTTCCTCTTGCCATCTCTTGAGGGAGGACCGCTGCTGGTGGCCGGTCGTGGGGGCTGACCGCCACTTTGCCCTCGGCAGGAGAGGCTGCCTCATTTACAGGCAACAGCTTTGAAGTATGGAGCAGGAAAAGAACTGTTTCTTAGCTGCAAAAGCGAATCTCTAAACAGGGAACACGGCACCGGGGCTGCTGTGGATGCAGAGAGGATCCCAGAGGCTGGGGACACGCTGAAGGCGGCCAGCTGCCCTATTCAGGATTCGAGGTTTCAGGCTGGCATAAAAGAAGATTCCTGGGAGCGCTCGAGCCGCGCCGCGGGACCGAGCGAGCAGCCCGAGGCGGCGGGAACCGAGAACAGGGAAGGCGACAAACCAGAAGCAGAGAGTGAGCGCACGACCTGGCACAGCCCTGTGAGTGACCCCCAACCCGGCCCTGCTCGGGGGGCTGACGCCCGCCCGGCTTCCGCCTGCATCACCAGGCCACTCACCGCCCCGGGGCTGCCTCCATTTTCTCAGGTGGTGGTAGCTCTGGCACGGCTCAGCCAAGCCTGTCCTCCTTGCCCGGCTCGGCTCCTCACTGAGCCTTCTCACTTGCTTGCCCCGGTGCGGGGCTTCCTGGGGCCTGCAGGCCAGCCTCCCCTCCCACTCCCTCCATGGTTCTCTGGCGGGGCTGGGGGCATGGGGCGTCCCCGGCCAGCATCGGGAGGGCAAGGAAGTACGGGCAGGGCCGACTGCCACTCCACCACACCCTGGACTCCGGCCCCTGGTAAACTTCCTGTTACTGGGAAGCAGATACCATCACTGCAGCCACCAGTTTGGAAAAACGCCTAACCAATTTCTGGTTAGGAATAGTGTGGTAGGAGAGTTCCCAAGTCTGCTTGAACCTGCCAGAGAGCTGACTGTAGGCGGGCACCGGACTCGGTCAATGCCGGGGGGATACAAAGGTGAACCATGTGCTGCGGGCTCCTCCCCCGAGGAGATCACGCTCTGGTGTGGGAGATAAGACAAGTACACAAACAACCGCGATACCAGGAGGAAGGTGATAAGTCCTGAGAAAGATCTATACAGTGCTAAAAAGGCACCCAGAGTGACCAGTCGTCTGTGCCTAGCAGAAACCTGGTAGACTTCCTGGGCGAGGTGGTGCCAATCAGGGTCTTGAAGGCCCAGCTGATAGACGAGGGTGGCAGAAAACACATCCCAGCCCATCCCAGTGCGCACAGAGCGGGGAGATGTCCAGCCAGGGAGGTGGAGAATCAACAGAAACCACACACCCTGTGGGGTCACCACTGCATGATCCAACAGCCTGGGCCAGAGCACACGGAACAGGGAGAAGTCCTGCATGGGAAGTGAAAGCTCAGCAGAGATCACACACCCTGTGGTACGTGATCCAGCAGCCCAGCAGAGTCCAAGCTGACCAGAGATGTGGCTCCCCGGAGAGGCCCAAGACCCAAGGCAACCATACACACAAGGCACTAGAGGCCAAATGAGCAGTCACGGAGGTAGCCATACCAAATTGGCAACCACAGCAACATCTTAGTCAATAGTCTCAAACCGATGGACTGTGAAACCCCCTGGCACAATGAATAAACATAAAAAAAAGATACCAGAAGTACAAAAAATCAAGAAAGTACACCACCAAAAGTTAATAAATCTCAAACTCTAGATCCTATAGAACAAGAAGCCCTTGAAATGACTGACAAGGCATTTTGAGTGATAATTCTAAGGAAACTGAATGAGATACAAGAAAACTCAGCTAGACATCATGATGAAATGAGGAAAAATATAAAGGACCTGAAAGAGGAAATGTACAAGGAAATCAATGTCCTGAAAAAAATGTAGCAGAACTTGCTGAACTGAAGAAGTTATTCAGCGAAATAAAAAACACAACGGAGAGTTTAACCTGCAGGCTTGTCGAAGTTGAAGAGAGAACATCTGAACTTGAAGATGGGCTGTTTGAAATAACACAAGCAGACAAAAAGAAAGAAAAAAGAATCAAAGACATTGAAGAAAATCTGAGAGAGATATCAGACAACCTTAAGCGCTCAAATATCCGAGTCATGGGAATTCCAGAAGGGGAGGAAAACGGAGATTACATTGAAAACATATTCAACAAAATAGTGACAGAAAACTTCCCAGGTATAGGAAAAATCACAGATCTTCAGATCCAGGAAGCGCAACGATCTCCAAATGTATTCAACCCAAAAAGGCCTTCTCTAAGACATGTTATAGTCAAATTGGCAAAACCCAGAGACAAAGAGAGAATCTTAAAAGCTGCAAGAGAGAAGCATCAAATCACCTATAAGGGAGCCCCAATCAGGCTAACATCAAACTTTTCATCACAAACCCTAAAAGCTAGAAAGGAATGTGATGATATATTCAAAATACTAAAAGACAACCAAGAATACTCTACCCTGCAAGGCTATCCTTCCGAAATGAAGGGCAAATAGTATATTTCTGAGACAAACAAAAACTGCGGGAGTTCACTAGCACACGACCACACTTACAAGAAATCCTGAAGGGAGTACTGGGTTTGGTTCCTGAAAAATAACTACCACTGCCATAAGAACCCAAGAAAAATCAAAACCCACTAGTATAATAAAAATGGCATTCATGAAGAGAAAACAAACAAAAAAAAAAAACGCTATCTACAACCTAAGGAACCAACAAACACAGAAACCAAACAGTAAATCAGAAAGCAAGGAACAAAAGACACCTAAGACAACCAAACAACCAATAAAATGCTAGGAATAAATCAACACCTTTCAATAACAACTCTTAATGTAAAAGGCTTATATTCCCCAATCAAAAGACGCAGACTGGCTGACTGGATCAAAAAGAAGGACCCAACTATATGCTGCCTACAAGAGACCCACCTCACCCATAAAGATTCACATAGACTAAGAGTGAAAGGATGGAAAAAGATTTACCATGCAAACAGAAAAGAAAAACGAGCTGGAGTAGCTATTCTTATATCTGACAAAATAGACTTTAAACTAAAAACCATAAAAAGAGACAATGAGGGACACTACTTAATGATAAAAGGACTGATCCATCAAAAATTCATAACAATCATAAATATATACGCACCCAATGTTGGAGCAGCCATATTTGTAAAACAAACTCTATTAGACCTAAAGAAGGAAATAGACACTAATACCGTAATAGCAGGGGACCTGAACACCCCACTGTCAATATTAGACAGATCATCTAGGCAAGGAATCAGTAGAGAAACACAAGATCTAAACAATACTCTAGACCAATTGGAACTGGCAGATATCTACAGAACATTCCATCCAACAACCTCAGAATATTCATTCTTCTCATCAGCACATGGATCATTCTCTAGGATAGATCACATATTAGGTCACAAATCAAGTCTCAATAAATTCAAAAAAATTGGAATTATCCCATGTATCTTCTCAGACCACAATGGATTAAAACTAGAAATTAACAGCAAAGGAAACTCTGGAAACTATGCAAACACATGGAAATTAAACAGCATTCTACTTAATGATATATGGGTCCAAGAAGAAATCAAGCAGGAAATCAAAAAATTTATTGAAACTAATAAAAATAATGATACATCATACCAAAACCTGTGGGATACTGCAAAAGCAGTATTAAGGGGGAAATTTATTGCATTAAATGCTCAACTCAGAAGAATGGAAAGATGGCAAGTGAACAACCTAACACTTCCCCTTTAAGAACTAGAAAAACAAGAACAATCCAAATCGAAAGTTAGCAGACAGACAGAAATCATTAAGATCAGAGCAGAACTGAATGAAATTGAAACCAAAAAAACAATTCAAAAGATCAACGAATCAAAAAGTTGGTTTTTTGAAAAGATAAATAAAATTGACAAACCATTAGCATGGCTAACAAAAAAAAGAAGAGAGAAGATTCAAAGAACAAAAATTAGAAATGAAAAAGGCGATATTACAACTGATTCATCTGAAATACAAGGAATCATTCGAGACTACTATAAACAACTATACGCCAACAAATTTGAAAATCTGGAGGAAATGGATAAATTTCTGGACACACACAAGCTCCCAAAACTGAACCATGAAGACGTAGATAATTTGAACAGACCAATAACAATAAAAGAGATTGAAGCTGTTATCAGAAGGCTCCCAACAAAGAAAAGCCCAGGACCAGATGGATTCACAGCAGAATTTTACCAAACATTCATAGAGGAATTGACACCGATTCTTTACAAACTATTCCAAAAGATTGAAACAGACGCAAATCTCCCAAACTCATTCTATGAAGCAAGCATGATCCTGATACCAAAACCAGGTAAAGATATAACCAAAGAAGAAAACTACAGGCTGATATCCTTGATGAATATAGATGCAAAAATCCTCACTAAAATACTAGCAAACAGAATACAGCAACACATAAGTAAAATTATTCATCACGATCAAGTGGGATTCATCCCAGGGATGCAAGGTTGGTTCAACATACACAAATCAATAAATGTGGTACACCATATTAATAAACTCAAACACAAGGACCATATGATCATCTCTATAGATGCTGAAAAAGCATTTGATAAAGTTCAGCACTCATTCATGACAAAGACCCTCTATAAGTTAGGTATACAGGGAAACTATCTCAACATAATTAAAGCCATATAGGCCAAACCCACCGCCAAGATCATCCTGAATGGGGAAAAGCTGAAAGCTTTTCCTTTAAGAACAGGAATGAGACAAGGATGCCCACTCTCACCACTCTTATTCAACATAGTGTTGGAAGTACTAGCCAGAGCAATCAGAGAAGAGAAGGAAATAAAGGGCATCCAGATTGGAAAAGATGAAGTCAAACAGTCCCTGTTTGCAGATGACATGATCCTATATATCGAACAGCCTAAAACCTCTACAAAAAAACTCTTGGAATTGATAAATGATTTCAGCACAGTAGCAGGATACAAAATCAACACACAAAAATCAGTAGCATTTCTTTTCTCCAATAGTGAACATGTAGAACGAGAAATCAAGAAAGCTTGCCCATTTACAACAGCCACCAAAAGGACAAAATACTTAGGAATTGAGTTAACCAAGGAGGTGAAAAATCTCTATAATGAGAACTACAAACCACTGCTGAGAGAAATTAGAGAGGATACAAGAAGATGGAAAGATATCCCATGCTCTTGGATTGGAAGAATCAACATAGTGAAAATGTCCATACTACCCAAAGTGATATACAAATTCAATGCAATCCCCATCAAAATTCCAAAGACATTTTTCTCAGAAATGGAAAGAACTATCCAGACATTTATATGGAATAATAAAAGACCACGTGTAGCCAAAGCAATGCTGAGCAAAAAAAATAAAGCTGGAGGAATAGCACTACCTGACTTTAAGCTATACTACAAAGCTATAATAACCAAAACAGTATGGTACTGGCATAAAAACAGACACACTGACCAATGGAATAGAATAGAGAATCCAGAAATCAACCCACACACTTACTGCCATCTGATCTTTGACAAAGGCACCAAGCCTATTCACTGGGGAAGGGACTGCCTCTTCAGCAAATGGTGCTGGGATAACTGGATATCCATATGCAGGAGAACGAAACTAGATCCATACCTCTCACCATATACTAAAATCAACTCAAAATGGATTAAGGATTTAAATATACACCCTGAAACAATAAACCTTCTTAAAGAAAACATAGGAGAAACACTTCAGGAAATAGGACTGGACACAGACTTCATGAACACGACCCCAAAAGCACGGGCAGCTAAAGGAAAAATAAACAAATGGGATTATATCAAACTAAAAAGCTTCTGCACAGCAAAAGAAACAATTAACAGAGTTAAAAGACAACCAACAGTGTGGGAAAAATTATTTGCAAAATATACATCTGACAAAGGATTAATATCCAGAATATATAAGGAACGCAAACAACTTTACAAGATAAAAACAAGCAACCCAATTCAAAAATGGGAAAAGAGCTAAGTAGGCATTTCTCTAAGGAAGATATAAAAATGGCCAACAGACACATGAAAAAATGCTCAACATCACTCAGCATCCGGGAAATGCAAATCAAAACCACGCTGAGATACCATCTAACCCCAGTTAGGATGGCTAAAATCCAAAAGACTCTGAACGATAAATGCTGGCGAGGTTGCAGAGAAAAAGGAACTCTCATACATTGTTGATGGGACTGCAAAATGGTGCAGCCTCTATGGAAAATGGTATGGAGGTTCCTCAAACAATTGCAGATAGATCTACCATACGACCCAGCTATCCCACTGTTGGGAATATACCCAGAGGAATGGAAATCATCAAGTCGAAGGTATACCTGTTCCCCAATGTTCATCACAGCACTCTTTACAATAGCCAAGAGTTGGAACCAGCCCAAATGTCCATCATCAGTTGAGTGGATATGGAAAATGTGGTACATCTACACAGTGGAATAATACTCAGGTATAAAAACGAATGAAATACTGCCATTTGCAACAACATGGATGGACCTCGAGAGAATTATATTAAGTGAAACAAGTCAGGCACAGAAAGAGAAATACCACACGTTCTCACTTATTGGTGGGAGCTAAAAATTAATATATAAATTCACACACACACACACACACACACACACACACACACACACACACACACACACACAAACCCCGGGGGGGGGGGACGAAGATATAACAACCACAATTACTTGAATTTGATACGACAAGCAAACAGAAAGGACATTGTCGGGGGGGAAGGGGGGAGGGGGGGAGGGAGGGAGGTTTTGGTAAGGGGCAACAATAATCAACCACAATGTATATCGACAAAATAAAATTAAAAAAAAAAAGTACTAATAAATAAAAATAAATAAATAAATAAATAAATGCTGAAAAAAAATCTGTATATACAACCAGCTGCTTTAAGTATTAGATTTCTAGGGATTAATATATTTTCGAAGAGCGTGAGTCACTGTGCCTCTGATCTCAGTCTTAATGTGCCTGGGACATGCAATAATTCTTCAGAAATGTGACGCTCCAGAGTGTTTTGTTTCTTAATTATAAAAGCAGTTCTAATTATTCCATTTTATGTGCTAACTTATTTAAGTTGTAAAGACTCAGTAACTTGGCTAAAATTTCTTTAACTGAGATGGAATGGAGACTATTGAATATTTCATTGTTACTAATAAAATACATAATATAGAGGAACGCACCACGATATGATTTGATGTCTTAATAATAAATGTTAACATTGTTGAAGTTCTTTTAGGCCCAAAGTCAGTATATGGTATTTCTCAATTGTTCATCTTTGTTCTTATCAAATATTAATGTCGTGTAATTCATTGGATTATTTAATTAGTTATTAAAATTTTCAAGAATTTGGGAGAAAAAAAAAATAAGTAGTCACATATATCTATTAGCTACCATATATGGAAGTACTACTCTATACACTAGCCATGAAGATATGTGAGTGGTCCACAGAGAAAAGGGGAGCTTGAGTGACTTAGAATAAACAAACCAGCTCAGTCAAGTATGCTAGATACAACTTCAGTTGCCCAACCAGCACTTTTGATGATACCAAAACATGATGCAACATAGAAAGTGTAATAGTCTATGGTTGTATAGCTGTAACAGAATAATCGAAACTGGGTAATTTATTTTTTAAAAAGATGTTTATTTGGCTCACAATTCTGGGGCAGCTGCATCTGGCGAGGGCCTCAGACTGCTTCTACTCATGGCAGAGGGTGGAAGGGGAGCCACTGTGTGTCAGCAATCACATGCCAAGAGAGATTCAAGAAAGAGGGAAGTGCCAGGCTCTTTTTAATAACCTGTTCTACAGGGACCTAATCCATTTCCAGGCAAGCTCACTCACTCTCCTCACTCACTCTCCGTGGTGGGGCGGGGGGGGGGGGGGGAGCATTAATTTATGCATGAGGTATCCACCCCCATGACCCAAACACCTGAAACTATGCCCCACCCCTCACAAACTCAAGTTGAAATTAGATTCCATGTTGGGAATCAAATTTCAACTTGAGTTTTGGACAGCCCAACATATCCAAAGTATATCAGAAAGGAAAGGTTACAACTAGAAATAAATCAGTCCTTTAGTGCTGATATCACATTTTCCTGCTACATAGGTCAACCAAGGGAGCACCTATTAGCAATTTACACTTGTACAGACATACAAAGATAGAAAACTTATACCTAGCTATAAATATAGTGAAAGGCATTTGCAATGATTGCAAACCAGATAATCAATCTACCTTGCTGGCACATATTTATGGAGCAAATTATCACAGGGTGTGCTGTGTCTGCAGGATTTTATATGTTCTCATTTTTGTACTGAATTTCACTCAAATACACTGAGTAAATCTCTCTTTAAAATACCCAGGCAATGTAGAGTGATTCAGAATTTTAAGCAAAGTGTGGAACTCCATAGAATGTTAATATATATAATTATTTTAATTTTATAATCAATATGTAGAATGCTGGAAGTGCCACACTCTAAACATCAAGGAATAAATTTATAAGTTTTTAATTGTCGACAGTGTTAAACAGTGATTTGGAATCAAAATGTCATATTGCATATGCATTGTCTCAAAAAAACATGTAGAGGTTTAAACTTGATTATATTTGTTTTGAATTTTCAGTTACCCTTACGTAAAATGTTTTAGTATACATTTCTATCAAATGAAAATATAAAATCACATTGTAGACTTATTAAGAAAAGATACACGGTAAAGAGCCAAAAAAATGATTACATAGTGTAATGTTGAATATACTAATTATCCTGATTTGAACATCACATATTGCACACAGGTACTGATATTCAACACTGTACCCCGTAGATATATACAATCAGTTATGTTTCAATAAAAAAAGAAATTAAAAAAAGAAAAGATACAAACTTTGTCCTAACGTACTTAAAAACCTATGGATTAAATTATCTCACAAAACTTTTTTTTTCCTTATTGAAAAGCGTGTGTGTGTGTGTGTGTGTGTGTGTGTGTGTGTGTGTGTGTGTTCATACTTCTATGTACATGAAAGATGCAGGCATTGTGTAGAAAAATGGCAGATTTTAAGGCATTAAAACATTAACTTGTCATAGAAGGATTACTTTGTTTCTTTTTATTTAGAGTTTATAAAAATCAAACTTATAAGAATACATGTTTGAAAAAATTATCCTGTAAAGCTTATTTTTAAAATAATCAGCCTTCTCTTCCTTCCACGACTACATACACATGTACACACACACAAACACACACAAACATACACAGGCACATCCAGATGTAATCACTTTCAACTCTTAGTTGTTTTAGATTTACTCCAACACACCTAAATAGCCTGCATACAGTGTCCAAAAGCAGAGCAGAACAAATTCAAATTGATTTAAATGAAACAAAATGTGTTCTCCAAGTACAATAGAATTATATTAGAAATCCATAACAGAAGTAATATTGTAACTTCACAAAAACATGTAAATTAAACAAGACACACTAAATAATGGGTCAAAATGAAATTACATGAGAAAGTGCAAAACATTTTGATGAATGAAAATGAAAACACAACATATCAAAAGTTTTGACATAAACATAAAGCAGGGCTTAGAAGAAAATAAATAGCTGTAAAGCCTATATTAAAAATAAGATCTCAAATCAATGCCCTAACATTCCACACTTCAAAATAAGAAAACAGAAGAGCAAATTATACCCAAAGCAAACAGAGGAAAGTAAATAATAAAGGATAACGTGGAAATGAATGAAATAAAGAATCAAAAACAATACAGAAAATCAACAACCGAAAGTTGTATCTTGAAAATATCACCCAAACTGACAGAAATTTGAGATATGTTGACGAAGAAAAGAAGTGAGATGGCTCAATTTCACGAAATCGGGAATGAAAGAGGGAACATTATTATGTGCCTTAAAAGATAACACCATGAACAACTGTGTGCCCAGAAATTAGAGAACATAGTTAAAATTTTTCAAGAATAAATAGCAAATGCAGATAGACTTACAACAGGTAAATATAGAATTAATCATTTTCAAAATTAGACATAGAAAATCTCAGAAACGGATGACATCAATGATGAAACTACTAATTTAAAGAAGAATAAGTACAAATCCTTTATAAATTCTAACTAAAACAGAAGAGAGACCATATTCCAACTAATCTTAAGAAGCCAGTAGTACCCTGATACCACAAACAGACAGACATCAGAAGGAAAAAAAAACAAAAACAAAGAATATAGACAAATGTTTCTTATGAATATGGATGCAAGTCCCCTCACCAAAATACTAGAAAACTAAATCCAGCAATATATAAAAAAGATTATGTCCCATGATAGAGTGAAATTTATCTGAGGAATGCAAGGTTGGTTTAACATGCAAAAATAAATCAATATAGTACATCATAATAATAGAATAAAGGACAAAATAACACCATCTTCAAAGCAGATTTTTATAAAAACATTTAACAACATCCAACATTCTTTCATGGTCAAAACACTCAATAAACTACAGAAAAGAAACTTACTCAGCCTCATGAAGGGAATCATAATATAAAAGGAACTCAAGCAATTATACAGTAAAAAAACAGATAACCAAATTTTAAAAAATGGGCAAAGGAGCTGAATAGACATTTTTCAAAGGAAGACATACAAATGGCCCACAGGTATATGAAAAAATGTTCAACATCACTAGTCATAAGGGAAATGCACATTAAAACTACATTGAGATACCACCTCACCCCAGTTAGACTGGCTATAATCAAAAAGACGGGGAATAACAAATGCTGGTGAGGGTGTGGAGAGAAGGGAACACTCCTGCACTGTTTGTGGGAATATAAATTAGTACAACCACTATGAAAAACAGTATGGAGGTTTCTCAAACAACTACAGATAGATCTTCCATACAATCTAGCAATCTCACTTCTGGATGTATACCCAGAGGAATGGAAATCATCATGTTGAAGGGATACCTGCACTCCCATGTTCATTGCAGCTCTGCTTACAATGGCCAAGACATGGAACCAACCTAAATGTCCATTGATGGGTGATTGGATAAGGAAACTGTGGTATATATACACCATGGAATACTACCTTGCCATAAAAAAAGAATAAAATACTCCCATTTGCAACAACATAGATGAGACTGGAGAAACTTATTGAGTGAAATAAGCAAAGCACAGAGGGATTAAAACCTCATGTACTCACTCATATGTGGGAGCTAAGAGAGAAAGAAGGAAGGAAAGAAAGACCATAGTAGTGCGCTGGTCCTGCAGAGGGAGAGAACATTCCTTGGGCTACAAAGTGGAGTGTGGGGGAAACGGGGAGGATGAGGGAGATTGGGGATAATTGGGTGGAGGACATGGGGTACAAATGCAATTTGTACTAATGTGTATGCTGCCAGTGTGAATCTGGCCCTAACATCGTGGGCACGAGGGGTGACAATCAGCTTTGTATCTTAAGATCAGAAAGAAGACAAAAGTGTTTGCTCTCTTCACTTCTATTCAACATTGTACTGGAAGTTCTAGAAATTAGTTACTAAAAATGTAAAAGGCATTCAGAATGGAAAGGAAGAATTAAAATTTTCTATACTCATGTTTGCAGATTACATCATCTTGTACATAGAAAATTCTAAGGAATCAATTAACAAACTATTAGAACTAATATATGAGTTCAATATGGTTGCAAAATACAAACATCAATTTTGAAAATCAATTGTTTTTCCATACACCTGTAATGAACAGTCTGAAAATAAAATTTAAAAAAAATTCTAGTTATAATACTAGCAAAATAATTAATTATTTAGAAATAAGTTTACAAAGAAATGGGGGAAATTTGTACGCTGTAAACTGGTCCTTAATATAACTGATACAACCCTTTTGGAGAGCAACTTGGCAATACATATTGACAGCCTAAAATATGTACCTAAAGTTTGACCCAACTATTCCACTTCCAGGAACATATAATAAAAACATGTAATGTGAAAGCAAACACTTATTTACAGAACTTTTGTTTACATACAAATTGTGAAGTAAAAATGAGGAAAAATACTAAGTGTACAGTGAGAGGGATTATATAGTACAGCCATAAGATAATACAATATATTATCCCTATAAAATGAAATTGTATCTGGAATACTTAATGACACAGAAAGCCATTCATGACATTTTAATTTATATAATAGGTAAAAAAAAAAATGTGGGTTAACAATTGTTGATAAAGTATTAATTTATTAAAATTACAAATGTAGAAATATAGGTATAGAGATAGAAGGAAAGAGAGAGAGAAGTAGAGATATACCAAAATATCACCAGTGGTGACTGAGTATTAGAATTTAGTGTATTGTTTTTTTTTTCTTCCTGCTCTTCTAAGTTTTGCATTTAAATTTGACGAACTTTAATAATCGAGAAGAGAACATCATTGTATTTTAAAATATAAGTTGATGCTGATAAAACTAGAAATGGTTAGGATGCGTGAGACATGAGTAGACTTTCAAAGATATTAGAGTATTTTAAAAATTAAAAAGATAGACATTTTCTGAAGCTCTCTAAAGTAGCTTGTTATTTATGTTTTTGTCTAAATTAGATGGACAAATAAGATATTGTATTATTCAACAAATATTGTAATATTTTAACAGTATTTCATAAACTGCAAAATCCTTCTTTGAAAAAAATAAAAGAAAAATCTAAAACATATTTCTAGGCTGATAATATTTGGTAGCCTAAGTTAGGCCGAAGATAAGTATCCTTAAGTTAATTTTCAAAAAGTCAAAGATGTTCTCTCCTTTCTTGATAACCTGCTAAACTGTGTCTACCCTAAATATCACTGTTTACAAATGTGGATGAATAATTACTTCACACCAAACCTGTGGAAAATGAATAGTATAGCATGCCCCTGAGTACACTTAATGTTGTATGTAAGATAAAAGGATTTTCACTTGTTTTAATGTTAGAAAATTAGCCTTTGCTACCTCTTCCACCGTACTTATTTAAAACTGAAACAGACACAAAAATGAGTATTGTAGACAATATCACTCCTTGTGAATCATATGTACACTAAACCCACAAAACATATCCCAACTGATGTACCCTACTTAAGAATGGCAAAATTAATGTTTATCGTTTCCTAACACCTGAACTTGTCCTTAAACTTTCTTTACTTTTCTTTCTGAAAACTATATAACAGCTGTCATTGTTCCTAAAATAAGATTTCAATCTCAGTAAAAGTAACATTACCAAAAATATGGATTGTTAAAGATAGTACTTAGTAGCATTTAATAAACTTTTATTGTGTTAATTACTTTCCCTTAGTTAATTTTATTCTATAATTCTCTAGCTATGTTGGAATATTAAAAAACAAAATTTCTTGACACGTATGAATCTTATACTGATTGCCGTATAGAATTTTGACTCTTGCTTGGAAAGATGCAGTAACACACCCTTCCATATCCTGGGTGGAGAGAAGCTCTCTCCTTGGGACTTTGTTACAGAACCTCTGAAGCAAAATCATACCAGAGCTGAAACTTGGCCAGTGGTACCCATTCCTTCTGAGATCATTCCAAGAAAGATTATTTATCTTTTAATTTTGTTTGTTGCTTTTGTTCTTGATTTTTAAAATCTCTAAACCTCAAGGGGACAATATAGAAAGAACCAGTACCATAGTAACTCCTCCTAAATCTTCAGAGCATGTCTTCAGTAATTTTAGGTAGTGATTCCAAGAGCATTAAGCATTCACCACTCAAATATAAGTACGAAACACAAGCTGACTGAAATACAAGTGATTTCTCAGTTAGCCTACACTTTTCTCTCCTTCACAGCATGCCATATGTTGAATTTCTAGAGAATGAAACAAAAACCACACAATCAAAGGTCCCTTGTGTGTGTCCTCTGCACCTCTTGAGGGGCTCTACAAGCATGAGCCAGAGACCTCTAGCAATTATTTTACTAAATCTGAGGGTATACTCAGGCATGATCACAAGTCAGAAAGAAGCCCACTACAAACAGAACTTTGATGATCTTTGACAGGTTCTTAGTTAGGATTATCTGCAATTCCACTATTTTCTAGTAATATGAGGAATAAAAAGCTGAACTTACTTCTTTGGGAGAAAATGATACACCACATTCCAGAGATGTATTTTCTTCTAACTCCAAAGAATATATGTAAGGAACAGCAGGGTCTGTGAATCTCCCTATAAGACAGGAAAAAGTACACGTAAAATAGAGCCAGACACATGTCTATAACATCATTATTTCATGTGGAAGTGTGAACTTTGAGAAACCTCGTCAATATCATCATAACAGTCAAAAAGCAATTACTGAAACATCTATACAGGGCTGCCGTAAGGTTGCTGGGTAAAGAATCACTCTTCATGCCAAGATTCTAATCAGCAAAACTGACAGCCAAACATGTGACAAACATACATTCAATCAGCAAAAGAGATAGTAAACTTACTTTAAAAAAAAAAAACACTCCAGTTTTCAAGAAGCTTATCGCAGTCATATTCAGATGAATGTGGAAAGGAATAACGGGAAAGGTCAGGTAATTGACTGAATCTTAGGTCCCAGAACAACTGGGAGACTCCTTTTCCAGTGAAGATAGATCAGGGAAGACTCAGACCTGCTCTAATGTCTCGAAAAATCCACAAAGAAGAAAAACACATATCCATCACTTCACTTGCCCATTATTTTTTGTGGTGAGATATTTGAAATTTATCTTCAGAAATTTTAAAATCTATACATGCCCACCCAAACCTAGTCCTCCTGTGTTCCATCAACTATGCACTGTACCTCCAGCTATCTACCTCTAAGTGTCAAAAACTGGAAGTGACTGGAGACTTCCTCCTCTTCCCTAACATCCATGTCCACTTGGTTTCCAAGTCAGAGCATTTCTAATCTCACAGTACCTTTGTATTCCCTTCCTTCCCATCCCCAGCATCATTTCATTACCTGAGTCCAGGCTTTCACTCCTCACCCATTAGACCATGTCTAACTGGTCTCCCTATCTCTGGTTTTGCCCTCCCCACCCCCACCTTTCTCTCAGCACATTCTCAACTCTGCTCCAAAGGAAAATTAGTAAAGTGCAAGTTTAATCATGTCATTGCCTGGATAGAAATCCTTTAATGGTGCTCCCTAACCACTAAGATGAAAGTCCACAAAGGTCCTTGGTAACCTGGGTCCCAGCTGCTCCTCCAGTCTTGTCCGCCTATTGTTTGGATACACTGAACTACTTACCATATTAACTCATTTCTAGGCCTTTTCTTGCATTCTTTTACATATCTCCTTTGCTTATGTATCACCTCTTCATCCTTCAAGACTTGGATTAGGCATCAACTTCTCTAAGAAATCTTTCCTGATTTCTGAGTCTGGGCTCGTTTTTCCTTAGAATATGTTTGCTTAGCATCATGCTTAGACTTGTTTATATCACCTGTCATGCTATATGGTAATAACCTGATTCTTTGTCCATCTCTCCTACTATTATAGGTTTTCCATTTGTCACCTAGATCCAATAGCCATCTTTCTGTGCTCTGTTCTGTCCTTTCGTGACATCTACAGACTAAATCAGCTAGGCTCCCTTGATCTTCTGCCTCTGGTTGGGTTCCATCAAGTAGAGGCACTAGCAAGATATCGCAGGGTAGGAGGTGAGAGAAAAGTCAAAGTATTTATGCCTTCACTTCCATGCTGCCTTGGATGCAGTTGTGGCAAAGGCTGCATTCCTGTATAGCTATGGCTCTTATGAATTTGGTCCCCCTTCTATAGTTTCACTTCTCACTGAATTCCATAACATCTTCTCTCTTCTTGCTCCTTCAGGCCTGGAGGTGGTATCAGCTTCCATCCCTTGTTGTTTTTTTTTTTAACCCCACCCCAACCTCCATAGATGATTCCTTCATTAAGTCCTCTGTAGTTAAACCCTTTAAATGAGTCATCTGTCTACTACTGAGATCCTGATGGACAAACTTACTGTCCACATCTTGAGGACATGTAAAATGTCTTATTTATCTTTACAGACTCAAAGTCTAGTATCTAGCCAGTAACTGGGATTCAACAAATAGTTATTAAAGATGAAATTACTAAACCAGTGGTTATGAAACTTCTGCAAGGGTCCAGAGAGCAAATATTTTAGGCTTTGTGAACCTTATGATTTCTATCACAACTGTTCAACTCTGACATTTATAGCATGAAAGCAGCCATAAATAATATGCAAAAAAAATGTATGTGTCTGTTTCTAATAAAATTTTATTTATAATAACAGGTGTCAGGCCAGAATTGGCCCACAGACCTTAGATTGCCAACCTCCAGAGTAAACAGATGAAATGCACTTATATTTTGTTCAAACCTAATTTAACATAAAGATATCTAATACACGAGTAAACATAGACAGAGCTCTCTAAAAATATTTATTTAAAATTCTTGAGCATTTAAATCTAACAATAACTTTATTTTCATTAATGTATATGCTCATATATAACATACTTAACTTACTATATTAAACCAACAATAAGCACAGTTATATGTCACATATTACCAAAGTGCTCTTATATTAATATTGATGTATTTCTAGGAATAAAACTATAATGAGTTATATAGTAAAAGAAAACCATGGCTTGAGTCATTGAAAATATTTAAGAATAACTGCTGTTGACTTAAATTATGTTTAAAAATTACACCTTAGAGCAATTTAAAACTGTTTTGCCTTTACAATAGTACCATTACACTATAAAATATATACCTGATTTGTCTTTAAGATCCACTGAAAAATCTGGAAAGTTTTCTAGATTAAACTCCACTCTGGCACGTGTTATACCTTTGTTTTTTACTACAAATGGAATAATCTGAGTAGAACCTATATAGGTACCACTGAAATTAAAAACATTCTAAAATGAAAAAGGAAATAATAATTAGAAAATACAGTAGTAGTTTTTGAAAAAAATGTAAGCTACAAATTGTACTGTTATGTTTATCAAGGAGATTATTCATTTCAAGGAAATTATTCATTGCAAAGCAGAACTAAGTAAAAATTAGTCATGTTTTCTTTCCTCTCCCCTACCTCCTGTATATAATCAGTTACCAAATCCCATCAATTCTGCCTCTTCCTCACATCTTACTCTTATTGTATCTGTATGAAATTACTGTCATCACATTTCATTTAGTTTCTAGATTTGACATTCTCAAATTCTCCCCTGTGTAACTAAGCCATAGTTAAACTAACTGAGAATATGATCACATAACTTCCTGTCTTAAAAATTGATGACTCCCCTCCATGTATAGGACAATGCCCAAGCATTAGCAGGGCTCACAAAGCTCACCATGACCTTCCCCAGCCTCATGTTGCAGCTACAACTAGCTCCACTCTCCTCCTATCACTTAATATTTCAGCAAACTGCATGACTTGTCATTTCCAACCAACCCTTCTATGTCTTTATCATGGTGTCCTTTCTATCAGGAAAGCCCTTCCCTAACTTATAATTGACTGATAAAATATTATGCATCCATCACACCCCAGATAGATAAACTACAACTAATCACACTGCCCTCAGGACTATTTCTGATTCTTATATTTACTTACTTTGTTACATCACATAGTCTGTTTATTTGTTTACATATCTGTCTCTTCTACTGGACCTTAGGTCTTATTCATTTTTGTATCTCCAACACCTATCTGACACCTACCTTAACTGTATAAGGAATGTTTATTGAATGTGTCTGAACTCTAGCTCATATACTGGGCATGTGCCTACACCACAAAACTCTATAAGATTCTCCCTTGTGAAAGAATTATCATAGATACCCTATAGCTCCTTAGTAAAAGAATTACATATAACATTAAAAGATTGAGGCAGGAGTGTCCTAATATTGAGTAAAATGCAGTAATAAGGTCAAATGACTTCTAGTTTTTTATTTAAAATATCAACTCAGGTCTATATGTGAAATTTCTAAAATCCTAAATGAGTAAGGAAAGTTTGGCGCTTTGTATATTTTTAAAAAACACTCCTTTTATCCCATTCTGGCCTTGCTTATATGCTCATTTGGATAAAGTTTCCTAATTATTGTTAAGACACATAGTCAATGCCATCGCTATGCAGTTAATAAACGTGTTGTTGAAAATATCTGTTGAAGTTAGAATATTATTTCTAAAAGACATCTAAGTTTAAAATCCAACACAATAAATACATATTGATAAAATATTTAAATTATTAAATTGTACCAAATGTTCAAAGTATGTCCCAAATGACTTTAGGATGAGGAAATAAAGTAATAAGAGTCTCAATATTGTCTAATCTTTTTTAAAGGAGGAACACCATCGTAATAAAAATCCAAACCTGGATACTTCAGTGTTTAATCTCCAGGAATCACCATAGCCTTGGACAAGCTAGTTTAGTATCTGTCAGTCTATCTGGACTTATCATGCCTTCACCACTGAATAAAAGAGAGGTTAGGAATTTATAACTTAAAGCCAAACCCTAGAATTTGGGTAATGCCAATAAAGTGCTGACTAGCAATGAGCTCTACCTTAGGCACCTGGCTGACCTCTTTACCATCAATTTCTGCTCAATTTAATTCAGCCCTAGAATGGTGCTAGGTGTTGCAATACTAATGGGAGAGAAAAACAAAACTGCAGATAACCCAGTGTGTAAGATGTTTGTAATGTTACCAAAAGGTTTCCAAGGAAATGTTGGACACTCAGAGAGATGGAGTGGTCAGAAGATTTATTACGTTAGCTAGCGGGCCTCAGGTGAACTCATGTTCTGAATTCCTGGGCAGTGAGTGGAGGGAGAACAGGGGTTTTATCCTTTTCTTGAGTAAGCATGCAAGCTTTTTCATTGGCTCTGCCTGTATCCGGGCAGAGTAACCCCAAACTCGGGGCTTCATCAAGCAGGTGAGGGGCTTCATCAAGCAGGGTTACAGAGACAGGAAACGTTGTTAGGGGATCTTTGTAGATCAAGCAGGCAGCTTCTCGGAAACAGGCAAGCAGCGGAGTTACAGAAGCCAGAGATGCAATCAACTGTTAGCACTGAACTAGCTCTTAGGGGTCCCTTACAAGCAAGCACATTTCAGCTGTAAGGTTAAACAAAGGGGCTTAGAAATCTACTTTTGGGGGGTACCTCTACAGTAACATTGCATAAATGTCACAATGAAGGTGCATGTGGGCCTGCTTTGAAGAATCAGAGAAAGTATATTTGGATAGATAAGACGAGATCTAACTATTGAAAGGCTGGCCAGAAAAAAAGTATGTGTATGTGTGCTTGTGTGTGTGCATGTGCGCATGTGTGCACGCCTATTGAAGTGCACTCTATCAATTGTAGAACAAACTTTTATAGGGGTAAAGACAATAATTCAAAAAATAAATGTGACTGTGGTTAAGAAAATCCAAATAGAGACCACAGTGAGATATCATTTTATACTCAATAGATTGGTAAAAATTAAATCTGACAGTACAATTTGTGCAGCAATGAAATGTGGAGCAATTTTGAGAACCTCTTACATATGTAACTCTGAAGCTATGTGTATGAATGTTCACAGCTACCATGTTTGTATTAACAAAAAAAACAGAAACACTTAATAGAATGGACAATGGAGTGAGTATATAAATTATAGTATGTCCACACAAAGCACTATCATGCAGTAGTGACAATGAATCATGTACACTTACACACAGTTTAGATGAATGTTAGAAATACAATGTTCAATTAAAAGTAACTCACCAAAGACTACAAAAAGTACATTTTTGTTACAAAGTTGGAAAACAAACAAACTAAACTAAATAAAAATGGTTAAGGCATTCATAAGTATGTGGTGTTACCATAGGCAAGTGATTATTTATGAGTAATAGTATCATGATGAAGCCTGCAGATGATTTTAATGGTATTGGTAGTGTTCTGCATCTTAAGTTCAGTGGTGAATTCTTAAGACTTTAATCAATATTCTGTTTCATCACTTACGTTTATATTCAATATATTAATTTTTATTATTTTAAAAATTTTACATATTTTTTAATAAAAATATTAATACATAGTAAAACATTTTAAACATAAATGGGCTGACTAGAGACATATAACAAATAAAAATCACCACATTCATAAACTTATCACACAAATAGGTAACATACTCACTGGATTGATTTCAACATCAGCAATCTCAACGGATCCACCAATTCTAAGGTCTATGACATTTGCACGACGAATAACAACCTTAATTAGAAGAAATATAAAACTTTGTAGAAACCACATTAAAATAGCCTGGATATCTTCACCAGACTAACAGCTCTGCATTCAATCTTTCTGGCCCCACTTTACTGCTTTATATTCAAAGTGACCTCTGAAAAAGGCAAATCTGATGGTGAAATCTCCATGGTTAAAACTCCTAACTCTTAAGATGAAGTCCAGATTTTTTCATGTTGTTGATAAGGCCCAGTATAACCTAAATCTTTCACAGGTCTCCTAGCACATCTTTTGCCACTACCTTCCATGCAGTCTATAATCAACTCATGCTAAATTTTTGAACACATGCTGTCTGTGCTTCCTTAAATATCTTTCCTCCCTTCCTCCACCCCACTGTCATTCTTTAATATGGCTGATTCTTAACTTTGGTGTCTTTTAGATATATCCTCTCCTAGGAAGTTGTCCCTGATACTTTAAGCCTGGGTTGTATACCTCTCCTGTGTACTCAGCCTGCTGCATTTCTCAATCACAGTACTTATTACAACGTATTTTAATTATTTATTGAGTTTTGTGTATCCCCAAACAGCTTGTAAGCTCTTTGAGATGAAGGACCCTTATTATCTTGTTCAATTTTGCACCCCTAGTATGTACAACAGAGATTGGTGCATAATGTGAATGTCAAATGGATGAATAAGTGAGTCTTATTATATTATAATGTTTAAAAAAGTAAGATTTGTTAAAAAGAAAAACTCATACTCCTCTAAAATACAGTGAGATTTACTTTTAGTAATATCTATATTTTTGGTGGCCATATTTTTTTTTTCCCAGAATACTGTGCTAAAAAATATTCTACCCAAATCTCAGATCATATATCACAATGTATAATCTATAAATGTCTTTCAACACATATGTTTATAAAAATAAGATACCATTCTTAAGTTATTTATTTGAGTCAAGCAAATAGGTGTTCATTACATTAAGCTACATATTATCTAATAATTTCTTGTTATGGTAAATTAAGGGATAAAATGGGAAATATATATAAATTATTCATTTTGATCTGATGATAGTGTACATATTGTTTTTTAATGTGAGTTAATGCACATAGTCAATCATCAGATTGATGATCAAGAGCATTCATTCCTTGAGTTTTAAAATGACATGAAATATTATACAGAGTGGGTCTTGCATGTTTTATGTATTCTGTTTAATGAATTCAAGGTAATATCTTTTCATTTACATAATTCCCAGGACATAAAGCAGGAAAATACTTTTAAGTGTTCTATAAAATATAGATATTAACATCACATAGAATTTGCGTACAATTCATGTTGTTATTAAACTATTTATAATTAGCATTTGAAAATTGATTATTTTTCCTAAGCCACCTAACTAATGCAATGAAAAAAAAGCCATTCCTTTCTGTGTGACTAGTGAGGGTTTGTCAGAATTCAGAGATGTCAAATATCATTACAATTTCAAGTGAAATGTTCCTCATATTGATGGAAGGTATCCAATTCAACTTAGAAGAAATTTCTATTACCAACTTTCGCCAAAAATATCTTCTGCAAATCCCCTCCAAGTTCTGCTACACAATTTTACATTAGTTTATATAGATAATATTTCTTACTTTTTAGATCTCTAAAAATTACACTTCTTTAGAGCTAACTCAATTTCTAGAGGAATAATAGAAAATTTAAAATGTGGCCTTCAGTGTCCTAACTTTAAAATCCAGTCCCAATACAAAAAATAATTAAAACAAGTTTTCTAATAATAAACATACACGCATGTTACTGCATTATGTCTAATATTATAAATATTTTAAACAACCAAAAAATCTGCATAGACATATATAAGGTACAAAAACACATACCTTTGCTCTTGTTTCAAATTTTTCTGCTGCAGTTGGTGTACAAGAGATATTCAGAACAGTTATCTCGCCAATTGGAATTATTCCTTGTGATGGAACAATATTAATGGCAGGCAAAAGACTCTCGTCACAAACCTGTAATTGAAATTTTGCAGAAATGCCACATTATCCTTTATAGCTACTGTTTCAAAGCTTTAATAGGAAAGGTTCCACACTACTACCTAGAAAGAGGATCTCTGGTCACAGGACATGAGATAATTTTGTAATGGTGTTTCAAAATACCAGACATACAGTTTGAACTACAGCAAGGAATTGTAACCTTAACTCAGCCAACAAAACCTTCAGTAGTGACATTCAAATAGGATGATGAAGTTTATTACCTGAAGTGCTTTCAAGACTGCGAAACATACAAAGGTGAGATATATCTGAGAAGATGACAACATTCTAGATACTATTTTGGCAGTTTGCATTTCCCTGATCATAATAACTGAAAGCAAAGTTAGTGGGGAGGCAGGATGATGAAGTAATCTCATTTATATCTCCTTGATAGAAAGCCTAATAACTAAGATATCATTACCATATTCAAAAAAGTTATAAGTAACTTAGTAAGGATTTATGGTATGATTTGTTAGAGGACAGTTTAGGCCTATTTACCATACTTTAAGCCAGAATAATTTAAAGGAAAATTGGTCAAGATATTTTTGGGAATAAGAGAACAAACAGACTACCAAGGTAAGAACTAATTCTGAAGGAGCACAGTAGAAAACAGTCTCCTCATTTGTTTATTTTGGCCAAAGAGTTATTTGGGCAGAAAAAGATACATCAATGTATAAAGCTTGAATAAAAGATCTCAAACACTAACCTCTATTACCACTACTAAGGAGTCTTAATATATTTTCAGTAAAGAAAAAAATCCCTATCGCCACTTTGCTCCTTTCTTCATTTGAATCAGGAGCAACACCTATAAATAGACCATCTTCAGAATGGCCTCAATCTAGGTCTCAGTTGCTACTATACTGGCCTGACTACAGAGTGAAAATGAGAGAAAGAAAAACATGTAACTAAATATGGACTGTAACATTAATCAGTAAGGTATATTTTAAAAAATTTTAGACATCTATTTATTTTCAATAAAACCAAATAACATGAAACTAAGGGGGAAGAGGAGAGACTAAATAAAGAAGGGAGTGAGAGAAACAATTTTCATGAGAAATTAAATGGACAGACTAGATAAACTGTACTCTGATAAATCTCAGAAAATACCTAAAATCAGTGTAAATCAATATATAAAAAATAAAATTGATTCAAAATTATAATGTGATCTGATCCAAATAAGAAATGACCAAAATTATATATTACCTTGAAATAAGCATGGTTTTGTCCTACGTTGCGAAGAATGGCTTTCCTCCAAGTTGTTAAACCTTGAGGGCTATCACTGAAGAGTATCCTTGGCTCCAAACATGTGACCATGGTATGTCCAATCTAATAATGAGAGGAGGAAAGGGAAAATGCAATTGACATAATAGTAAATGAAATACTTTGTTGAATTGTTTTGGTCACAAAAATGAAGTGTTTTAATTGTAAATATATATTAACCAAAAGTATAATTACTAAAAGAAAATGAAAAAAAAAATTTTTTTATTAAATATGTTCTAACATGCAAAATAAATCCTACGTCAGGTTTTTATATTTTAGTTTTGATGAAAAAGTGTTCAATGAATTATATTATTTTTCTAAATTTAAAATAAATCTGTGATAATTCAGTCAGTATAGAGTAATAATGTTATAGAAGATATTTTATTTAGACATTTTGGTTGTAATAATAATAATTGGATATTTAGAATTTAGATATTTAGGTATTTTTATTTTTCCATTTAAAAAATATAGATATTTGGTGGTAATAATAATGGTGATGATAATGGTAATAATAAAATTATTGTGTGCCCAGTATGAACCTTAGTTCTTTACTTACATTTCCACTATGGTCTATCACTACAGAAAGTCCCTAGAGGGAAGCTAGACTATGTTTCTATTATTCGCTTTTGAATACATAGAGCCTACTTGGGCCTAGCACAGAGTATGGGCTCAAAAAACAATCGATAAATGAGTAGATGAATGGTATTATCACATTTTACAGCTAAAGAAACTGAAATCTAAGGTGATTAAGTATTTTGTCTAAGTTATATAATGATTCAGTAACATTCACCAGCTCCACCAAGCATGAATAAATACAGTTCAACAAACATATGTAATTTCTGATGTATCAATCTAGTGTGGTCTCTTTACAGTTGAAAACTCCTTACTATGAACAAAGTAAAGTCAATACTCCTCATTGGGAAAGAGAAGAAAGTATTGAAAGCAGCTATAAAAATATTTTTTTCACGTCTGTAATATAACTAAGTTTTTTCAGCTTCATGATGATTTTTTAAAAAGAAAGTGTTGTTAGATTTTGTGGTGTGCATAAGAAAAAGGAAAATAGAATGGAATGCTGTATTTAAAATATACTTCCAAACTTGGAAAGGCAAACAGAATAAGATAATTCAATAGAGGAAGTGAATCCAGGACCTAGAGACATGTAGGTTAATCACTGACAGGGATTTAGAGATCATCTACCCAACTATGTACAGGGTGTTACTATGTATTCTGCAAAAGAAAAGAGTTCGAGTGTCACCTAAGCATGGGAAACGTGGTGCCAAATGAAATTATTCAGGCATGCTCCTACCAGCAATCTTCTTATAGAGCTTAATGTGCTGATAATGCATACTTTGCCTCTCTGAGGGGAAGCCTTGGGTACAGAACCACACCCCCCATCCTCATCTCAGACAAAGCACCTCACAGAACTAGAGGATCATAGAACGCTTTTTGGAAATGTTGGTATTATCCACCTGTCCAATTCTACAGTAAAGCAATCAGTAGCCAAGGAGAGCTAGAAGTCACGTTTTCCAACTCCTCATTCAGTGCTCTTTATACCAGACCCTAGTGTCTTCATCTTTAAATTATTATTTCTTATTGTCATAGATTTTAATACATAAGTATAATTATTTAATTATTTGAAAAACATGATTTGGGTATTTGGAGTAATAAATTTTCCAACAAAGTTAATAGAAGAAGAAATAGTCAAGTCAGTCAGTCCTTCATAAATGAATGACGAACCTTGAATAAACATTTTATTTAATCACTTCATGCTCCTCAGTCTTTGCCTTCTTAAGAGCAACACTTTACAGTTCACTTAACTTTAAGGGCTTCAAAAATTTACCCAAAATAATCTAATTCATAATTCTCATATATCAGAGTTTAATTCTTATCCAATACTTGTGTAGAGAAAACAGAAAGCAAATTTTATCACAGAGGGTAACAGCAAAGGTTGTTGAGGGAGATAGACCTGAATATAAATTCCAACTAAGACATTTATTATAATTGTTAACTTGTATTATTTACTTAATCACTCTATTCCTCCATTTCCTCACCCATCAGTTGGGTTAACAGTAAACGTCTCATACGGTTGTCATAAGGATTAAATTAGATAATACATGAACAGCATTTAGCATGGCATCTGACACAGAAATTACTCAATAAATGCTATCTACTATTAATGTTAAGTCTAAATTACTACATTGCTTAAATTGCTCATCTTTCATCTACTAGAAAAAATATCATGGGGTGAGTATGTGGGCAAATTTATATTAGTAAACTTGCCAAACACAATGATGTAAATAACAGTTAAAAACTGTGTGCAGGGGCGGCCCCGTGGTGCACTCGGGAGAGTGCAGCGCTTGGGAGCGCAGCGGGGCTTCCCGTCGCGGGTTCGGATCCTATATAGGGATGACCAGTGCGCTCACTGGCTGAGCACAGTGCGGGCAACACCAAGCCACGGGTTGCGATCCCCTTACCGGTCACACACACACACAAAAAAAAACTGTGTGCGGGCCCAACCCCGTGGCTCACTCAGGAGAGTGTGGCACTGGGAGCGCAGCAGTGCTCCCAGCGCAGGTTCGGGTCCTATATAGGGATGGCTGAGTACGGTGTGGGCAACCCCACGCCAAGGGTTGCGATCCCCTTACTGGTCACAAAAAAACAAACAAACAAAAAAAACTGTATGTGAATATTCACCAAAAAGCAGTTACAAGAATGTGAATAGAAACACTATCATATCAGCTAAACATTAGCTAAACAAACCAAATCCCTATCAGTTATGTAATGGATAAGTGATGGCATAGTCACATGTGGAATATTATTCCAGAACAAGAATGAATATTCTACAATCACATATATTAGCATAGACTAACCCCACAAAACCAATGATGATCAAAAGAAGCCATACATAAGAGAATATATGGTTTGTTTATATTTATATGAAGTTCAAAACCAAAATTAATCTACTTGGTATATAATTAAAGTGAATTCTTGGTTATTGAGAGTCATGAAGTTAAGGACTTCAGGGCTCTACCACAGAAAGTTAAAATTACCTACTGTAGCTTTCACTTTACTCACATTTTTATTATAAGAAGTATATTCCATAAAAAATAAAAAATTCTGTATCTCCTTGGTATGTAAATTAAATTATCCATTTCATACTAAATTATTAATTACTACTAAAACAACAGCAATGCAAAATATAATCTTCCCTATCTTTTCTTTGGTCCCTATTAATAAAATAATTTAATTTCACTTGGCTCCCATGATGGTATTACATATTTATAGAGGCTCTAACAACAACCTGATATTGTTGGCACAAAAGGCTTAGAATTCTGAGTTAATTCTATATAACACAACACAGTTTTCATCAAAGTTTTCATTTATGGTACACAAGTGATTCCATGAAAGAGCTAAGACAATTTAGTTAATTAAGTATTGCATGAAAAAATCAGTTTTTAAATGTTATATCTATATCTAGTCATAGATATAGACATATATCTATATGTTTAGATATAGATATAACATACACACACATATGTATACCTAAATAATTTATATTCCTCAAAATAAAAATCAAGTCCAAGGAAAATAATTACATGTGCAACACATTTTAGTGTCAATGTATTTCCTTCATCAACATGAAGAATAAATTCTCCCCTTTCTGGAGAACTGAAACTTGGCTGCCATGTTACTTCACATTCCAGTGAGGCATATGGTTCAACAGTGCCTACAGAGAATATAGAGAGAAAATAAGACATTTACCATTTTTTATTACATTTACTTTTTGTTAATATCCAAACTAATAGCTGGTCTAAAAATGTAATGGCTTGATACAATAAATTATTAAATGAAACTCCAAAAATAGGGAAGGGAAATTCTAAGCGAGAGATTATCAAATGAGTATTGTGAGCTTAGTGATATTCCAAGCTTGACATCAGTGACTCCATTTTCTACTGCTAACTCCTTGTTGAACTGTTGGTGAAATCTGAGATCCAGAAAGAAAGTATAGGAACTAAGTTCCTTTATAAACATCTGTACTCCCAAAAGTGCACAATAGTAGGAGACTGACCTAATTTATAGGATACTCTGGATATAGCTTTTCTTTGCACACTGACACCAATGCCCCATTTTACTAATGATTAAAAACTTCTTTGTTTAACTAACCAATGAGATAATCTGACAAATAACTTATGTAATCTAAACAAATTTCCTGTAAGTCCCCTTGCCTATCTCAGGTGGTAGAGTTTCTGACTCTTAATCAGGTTGCAACTTTCTATTCCTAAGTTTGACATTGATATTTATATGTTGGTTTTCATCCACAGTTCTGGTATCATGCTATTCTCTGACCTTCTCCTATCTTCTTTTCACCTGCTCCTTTTTCTCCTGAAGGCAGGAAATTCTCTAGCCTACCTTAGCTGATTGTAGGTCACAAGACCTCCATTTAAAGAGGTGCCCATGCCCGGGAAGAAGGAATGCTGCACAGAGAGGTCAAGAAGAATCTGAACAAACAGGCCTTGCTGGGTTGCCCCACCCAGTCTGTTAGTCTTAGATCATACCTGTTTTGTCCAATCACATTTCTACACAGTTGGCTGTGCTTGAATCATACTTATGTAATGAATCTTCCCTAGATGGCCCTACACATTTCTTCATCTGTATCCTTTGTAATATTCTTTATAATAAACCAGTAAACATAAGTACATGTTTTCCTGTGTTCTGTGAGCTGCTCAAGTAAGCTAATTGAACACAAGGAAGGGGTAGTGGGAACACTGATTTATAGCTGGTTGGTCAGAAGTTCCAAAGGCTTGGACTTGTGACTGGGATCTGAAGTGGAGAACAGTCTTAGGGACTGAGCCCTCACCCTGCACAACGTGACACTATCTCCAGGTAGACAGTGTTGGAATTAAATTAGAAGACACCCAGCTGGTGTCCACTGTGGAATTGATTGCTTGCTTGCTAGATGTGACACATCCCCACACATTTGGTCATAGAAGTCAAAAGTTGGTCTTCTGTGTTGATAATTGTGCTGGAAGAGTGTAGAGGAAAGATAGTGTGTTTTTCACATTTACTGAATAAACATATTTTAAAAAAATATCTGACCTGTTGATTTATCTTCCTTTTAATGTTAAAAGTATAGACCTATAGAGTTTGATTAAAATCTAAAATTCATACCTGATTTTCCAATTTTAATAGGCAAACAAAATATATGACAAAAATATGTTAATGTTTGGAAAATAATAGAAAATTTATCAATGAAGTAAACACTAGGATTAGAGATGGCTTTAAATATCGTCAGTAGAAAATCATTTGTGATCCCTGAAAAACTTGCCTTCTCCATATGTTTCCCAACATTCTGAAATTCAACATCAGACACTCATTCATCTTTCAGAGGGAGGAATTACCATTACCAGACTTTTTTTTGAAATGTACATATCCATAGAGATGTAACTTTTGATTAACTCATTTCCATTATTTAAACATATTGAGAACCTGTGAGATAGGCGCATTCAGTGTAAGCTGTTTGATTTATATTCACCATGTCTTTCAGAGTAAGGAAAATAGTACTTAATGGAAAAAGTGACTTAGGAATTCTTCCTTCAGGAAAAGAGAGGCCCCTGAGATTCAAGGGCATAGTATATTAAATAGGAGAGATGAGCAACCATCACAAACAAACTTTGCCTTGAGTAAAGTTGACTCTCGTGTGATGACAGTTTCCTCAGTCTTAAAAAGGAGATAGTGCCTATCTCCTACTTTTGCAGTGGCCATATGTTGGGAAAATAGAATAGTTTAGTCAGGCCCCCTCACCTTAGGTCCAGTTGGGTGTGGTGCAACACATTCTTTGTAAACAAATTGTGTGTGTGGATGGAGTTAGTGCACATGTGCACCAATGTATCTTTTTAGTTCTGCTGCTATTCTTGTGTTCTTCAGAGAGTTTGTGAAGCAGCACTGGCCGGCAGAGCTCATGTTTACTTTGCTGGCTGCTGCTCAGTTTTTCTTCGGACTTTTCCAGTAGCAGTTGAGTTTCTGAGTTTCTCTTTGGACTGCCTAGCCCCTAGTCATGTGTGTGCAGAAATAAAGACTATTCTTTCTTCAACCAAGGCCTCAAGGACCTTTTTTTCCAGTTACCTACCTCATAGACCTGCATGTGAAGGGTTTTTGACCCAGTCTGGACAATGGGCTTGAGGGGTCTATGAGCTCCAGAACCAGCCCTAGCTCTACAATTGACATAGTCATTGCAGAATTATGGGAAGATAAAAGAGCCCAACACTGTAGAAGGAGATAACACATGTAAAGAGATTAATATAGTGTGTAATACCCAGAAAGCACCCAGTGTCAGATATTTTGAATATTCTTGAATGCTAGCCACAGTAATTTATAAAAAGAAGAGAGCTGGTTATGGACGTGTTAATAGTCTAGTGGGGGCCCATCAGGATTATATTTGGCTGTAAATAACAAAAAAATCCTACTACAGTGGATTAGGTGGAGAGTGGTTTGTTTATCTTTTGCAATCAGATGCCCAGGGATAGTTATTCCAGGGCTGCCTTAAAAGGCTGGCAATGCCTTCAAGGAATAATGCTCCTTCTAGTTTCCTATACTATCATTTCTTACTATGTGGCCTTCCTCAGTGTGGAAAAGCATCTTATAAGACAGTGGTTGAAAGAGCACAAATTCTAAGGTCAGTCTCCCTGGCTCAAATTTCAGATCTGCCTCTTACTAGCTTTCATCTTGGGCAATTCACTTAATCTCTCCATAACTCAGCCTAATCACATGTGGGGATAACAACTGTATCTAACTTGGAGAATTGTTGTGGGGATTAAATTAACTGAAATATGTAAAACCATTTTAAACAGTTCTGTGCACATAGTACGAGGATGGAACCAAAAGAAATTTCTGTACATATATCATTGGCATAAGAGGCTGGGAAAAAGAGTTTTCTAGATAAGAACATTTCTGCCCAGAACAAAAACAAAATGATGATCCTCTTAGGAAGGGGAATGGATATCAGATAGGGGGTTAGCAATGTCTATCACTCTAGGAGACAGGTATAGACAAATAATTATAGATGACATAACAAATACATAATGGGAGCAGGAAAGGGGGGGAGGACCTAAATTAGCCCTAGAAAGTAAAGGAAACTTCATTATATGGAGGTGGCACTGGAATTATGACATGAAGGATGAGCAGGAACCCTGCAGGAGGACAACGACTGGGGAATATGTAAAGTCAAATTACAGTACAGGGAAAGGGTAGGGTGTGGGGGAGATTGTGGTGGGAAGTAACCTTAACAAAGAAGATTCAATGCTACAAATAAAGTTATCTGAGCACCCTGAGAAGAGCTGAAAGCAGTAAAAGGAATATATCCATGCTGACAAGTCAGCTTGAGGAGAATTTTTTTCTCTCCAATCAGTATGAAATATTCCTCTAGGAATATTATGTGCATCAGGGGCCAGGGAAAAGTTAGATGGCTGGATTGAGTAAAACTAGGATTGGTAAAGCAGGTACTACAAATGGCCAAGGAGTGAGAGAACTGAGAAAGATAGTGAGAGTGAACAGATTGAAGCCTAGCTCAAGGATTGAATGACTCAGAGTTTTAGTATGGATAAAAACTACAAATATTAAAAAAATGCAGAAGCATAAACAATAACCATAGAAGTCTGATTAGAAGTGAATTCTGTCTCTGAAGATATCAGTTCACTGTTACAGTCTCCCCTTACAATATCCACTATTCAAATGCAAATCTGAAATACATCATAAGTCAGGAAGAAAGGACAAACACAGCATAAATTTTAATTTAGAATTATTCATGTTAGTTTATAAAAGCATAGAGAAAGGCATATGATTAAACGCATTATCCAGGATGCAAAACCAATATAGCATAAGAAAAATAACTTGGTAAAAAAGTCACTTTCTATTTACAAAGAAGCAAAAACAATATAAAAGTGAGTAATTATTATATGAATACTCTGAGAAACACATAAGCAAATCTACACATTTAATACAAATTATAAATATTTCAATGCTCTATGAAATACATTTGAGCATTTTATCACTTGTATTCTTAAAATAGAAAAAAGGAAATAGTTCTTATAGAAGCAGAGAGTAGAATAATGGTTACCAGAGACCAGGAAGGGAAGGGGGGGGCGGGGCGGGGGAGCAAAGATTAACCAGAACAAAACTACAGGTAGATAGGAAGAGTAAGTTCTGGTGTTCTAGGCTGACTAGCGCTGATATTACTATATTGCATGTCTCTAAATAGCTAGAATGGAGGATCTTCACTGTAATCACCACAAACAAAAGATAAATGTTCAAAGGATGGATATGCTATCTACCCTAATAGAATCACTGTACAGTACATGCATGTATTGAAACAACACACTGTATCCTACAAATATTTATCCCACAATTAGATTTTTAAAATAAAAAATGGAAAAAATAACAAATAAAAATATTACTCTTTTATATGAAATTAAATATTTGTGTTTTTGTGCCTTGATGATTGTTTGCTTAAAAAAATATATGAGGTGCCATGAGCAACCCAAAGAAAATAAAAGTAAATGCCAAAATCTCCCCTGTAAAAATAAGAGTTTTAAAGACCAGGAGAAGTGTTAAGTGGTGCTCAAATTTATAATACTGAGCTAATGAGAAGCTGAGACTAGTTTTGAAATCGGGTCTATCTGACTCCAAAGTTTGTTTTACTTTCCATCATGCAGAATTGGACTTCAGCTGGTTATAAGGCATTGTTGGAGTCACCACAGATACAAAGATCTTTCCATCTGACTAGAAAGGCATGACATGTACATAAAACACATAATGATCATTCAACTCCTAACTTGCCATTTTATTTCCGTAAATAATAGCTTGAGTCCTAATGAGGTCTTCACAGCACTGAATTTGACAGGCTACTAGATAAGACACAGTTTAGTCATTACCAAAGTTCATTTTGTGACAGGTATAATGTGTGGAATTATAGATTCCAGGGAACTGCAGAAACAAGGTTAAGAGGGTGTTTAACAAATACAGGGAGGCCATCAAAAATAGTAAATCTAAGACTGTTTTCTATTAATTAAAATTTTTCTTATTTAAGTGACAGTTGTAAGTTCTTAATTTTATTAATTGGATTTTATTAGCTGTATAAAATATTTACTATAAATAATTTGCAGATCCTGCTAAAAGAATTTGCAATCTAACAAAATGAAAGGGATCTTAGCCAGAAAACGGCCATCTTTTGGGTAACTGGGACCAAGCAGAAAATTTCAGTTAGCCATTAACTTAGGAACTGATTGATAATCATCAATTCCTTGAGGTTAGTAGAGGAATTGAGAAACCCACCACATGGCTGAAACTGACCCGGGATGAAATCATGCCCCAAGAGTATCCTTCTCAAAAGTTTATTTCTGTTTATCTCCCATTACACCCTCTTATGTTGATTTATTGTAGATGCTGCACACATACAATTAAGAATTGAAACTAAGTTTGCTTGTTTTTCTTACCTTTTTAATCAACTGCAAACAAAGGAATTCCAAGAGAAAGGCAAAGCACCCTAGCTGATTATTAACTCACCTTCTTGCTTAAAGGAAAATTGCATCCACATTAGTTAGAGGTAGTTTTATGTTCCCGTGATGCTTGACTGAGATTATTGTCTTTGAGCTCTCCCTAGTAGATAAGAACTCTGACCCCTAAATAACATCAAGGGTTTGAAGCTGACCAGTCCATCAACTGCAGACTCCATAATACCAAAGCACCCAGTCCATCATGGGAACCTGACATCTGACTCAGACCCTCTGCTGATCCCATGATCAGCCTCCCCTGTGGCCTGCAGGACAAAACCCTTACCTCACCTTCTTCCCCTTTATAAACCCCAGAACAGGCATCATGAAGCAGGATGATTTTAGCCTGGTCATCCCCCATATGCTCGTTATCTGAATAAAGCTTCTAATGCTTGCATCAACTTTTGGACTTTTGGGTCATTCGTTTAGTGCGAGAGGGCAAGCCGAGCCTGTTGCCGGTAACAAAAATATAAGTTATTTGAATCATATCATTATTATCGAACTATAACTAAACAGAAAATTACTTTGTCCATCAGTATCTGTGATGGTTAATTTCATTTGTCAGTTTGGCCAGGCTGTGGGGCTAAACTGTTTGGTCAAACATCAGTCTAGATGTTGGCTGTGAAGGTATTTCTTAGATGTGATTAATGATTAAATCGGTGCACTTTTTAAAATATTTAATTGACAAAGATTGTATATAGTCAAGGTGTACAACATGACTTGATATGTGTATATATTGTGTAATTATTATCATAAGCAAATTAATTAATGTGCATATTACCTTCCATAATGTGGGTGGACCTCATACAATAAATTGAAAGCCTTAAGATAAAAGACTGAGGTTCCCTTAGGAAAAATAAATTCTGACTCTAAAATGCCTTTGGACTCAAGACTGAGCCATCAACTCTTCCCTAGGTCTCCAGTCTGCCAGCCTGCCCTGCAAATTTTAGACTTCCCAGGCCACACAACCTTGTCATCCAGAGAAGTTTCTTAAAGTTAAAGTGTCTCTTGCTTTCTCTCTCTCTCTCTCTCTCTCGCCTCTATCTCTCTCTCACATACACACACACACAATCCACATTATCAAATAATATTTATGTACATAAAAACAAATGCTCCCGATAGCAGTATCAGATTTATTTCATGCTCTTAGCACCAGTATATATTACACACTCAATAAATGATTAGTGCCTGAACATATGAATGAATGAATGAATGAATGTACAAATCAAAAATGCAGAATAAAAAATGCAGAATAAACCATTACCTTTAGCTGGACGAATGGAAAATGCCATCCCTCTTCCTGTGTTTACTGGTTGCCATCCAAATTTGGCAGAGTAATTCTGACGATTATACAACCTTATTGTCCCCCAAAAACATGTTTTCATCAAGAAACCCTGTGGTCTCAATACTAGCTCATTAGAAGATAGCTCAAGTTTTACCGGCAGGACAACAGCCATCACTAGAATGTGTCCACTGGGTATGTTGTTCACTGTAAAGGTAAAAGACCTGTAACACAAAAAAAGCGTCTAAATTTAACTGATAATTGTTAATTGTGATTACAGAATTCAGTTACATGTAAAAATACATATACTACTGATTAACATCCAGTTAGTTCTTAGTATGTGATACTTCAAGGTAATTATGAATGATAATTAGATTACCACTGAAATATAAATCTACAAATCTATAAATTGATGCACATATAATTTCTAAGTTTGGGGACCAAATATAATATATACAATTATTTAGGTGAATAAATACATATTTTACAAAAGGACACTTTGATTCTAACAAATAGAAATTCAAAAATAATTCCTACTTCCAAAATTTTCCAATGGTGGGAGATTCAAATACCACTGAAATGTAAGTACTGGATGTGGGTGGAATCACATATGAAAATTGGTTGGTCTTCTGAAGTTCTTCCAAATTAATATCTAACTGAATCAAAATATGTGTACATAGCATATTAATAATATGAAGTGGATGAGCATTTGTAGAGTTCACACAAATATCACCAAAGTCAAGGACAGAGGGCCCTGAAAAAATGAAAAGAGAGTTATTAAGTTTAATGTTGACAAATGTGTTCACTTATTTTTTAAGTTTTCAAAATATATTTTGCTTAATCACATTGTATAAAAATGACACAGATATAAAAATTATTAACCAAGGCATTTATTTAAATGACCATAATTTGATGTTTGAATATTATTGACCAGAATTCAATATAAATATATTCTTAACTATATGGAAAATGATATGGCAAAATAAGCACTCATTATAACTTATCTTAGCATATTAATTTGCAGTATTCCAACATCCTCTCTACTCTCAGTGATACAATTATTTAGCTCACTTAACCAGAACTTAGAGAAATTGGTCATTTTTCTAGACTTGTTACTTTACGTTTTCCCTTTTAAATACCAAAGGTTTTATATCAAAACATAAAGTCTTACCCTGCCTTTTATAACAGCTTAATTTACTTGCCACCGATATAGAGTAAACTAAACATATTTAAAATGTAGAATTTCATTAGTGCTAACATACTTATACACTTGTGAATCAATCACCACGATAAAGAATGAACATTCATCACTCTAAAAGTGTTCTTGTGTCCCTTTATATTCCTTCCCTCTCATTCCCCATATAATTCCTTCCCAGACAACCATGCATCTGCTTTATATCACTGTAGATCAATTTGCATTTTCTAGTATTTTATATTAATGGAATCATAAAGTATGTACCAATTTTCTCTGGTTTCTTCCACTCACCTAGTTCCCTGGAGATACATCCAACTTTTTGCTTGAATCAATAGTCCGTTCTTTTATATTACTAAGGAGTATTCCTTTGTATATATACATCACAATTAGGTTTGTCTACTCACCTGTTGATTGACTCTCGGATTGTTTCCAGTTATTGGCTACCACAACTAAAGCTGCTATAAACATTTGTTCACAAGTATTTGTTTGAATATATGCTTTCATTTGTCCTAGATAAATGAGAGTGAAATGGATAGATCACATGGTAGGTGTATATTTAAATGTATAAAAAACTACTAACTGTTTTAAAGTGGTTGGATAATTTCACATTCCCACTAAAAGTGTATAAGAGTTCCAGTTCTTTCACATCTTCAGCAGCAATTTAAATGGTCAGATCTTTTTGTTTGTTTGTTTGCTTAATTTTAGTCATCTAATCAATTTCTTGTGTATCTCATTGTGGATTTATTTTGTTTCCCTAAAGATTAATGATGTTTTGCATTTTTCCATGTGCTTGTTTGCCATTTATATATTTTCTCTGATGAAGTGTCTATTTAAATATTTTGCCCTTTTTAAAATTTGGTTATTGTTTTCTTGAAATTGAGTTTTGAAAGTTTTATTATACAATTCTTTTATCAGATACATAATTTGTAAGTAGTTTATCTTAGTTTGAGGATTGTTTTTATTCTTTTATCAATATCTTTACAAGAGTCTTTAAATTTGATGAATTCCAATTTATCTAATTTTTTTTTTATGGATCATGCTTTTCATGTCATACCTAAGACATTTTTTGCTTTCCCCAGGGTCACAGGTATTTTTTCCTATGATTCCTTCTATGAGGAAGGAAACATATGACTCATGATAATTTTTCTCCAGCTTTTTAAAGTTATAATTGACAAATTAAAATTGCATATGTTTACTATGCACAATGTGATGTTTTGATATAACACATATACATTATGATGTGATTAAATCAATCTAATTAATATATCCATCACCTCACACACTTATTTTTTGTGGTGAAAATATTTAGGATCAACTCTCTTAGCAATTTTCAATTATACAATAAATTATTGTCGACTATAGTCACCAGGCTATACAATAGATCTTCAGAACTTATTAAACCTGTCTAAATGAGACTTTGTATCTTTTGACAATATCTCCCATTTCCCCTGTTTCTGCCAATTCTGGCAACAACCATTCTACTCTCTGCTACTAAGTTCAAATTTTTCAGATTCTACATGTAAGTGAAATCATGCAGTATTTATCTTTCTGTGTCTGCCTTATTTCACTTAGCATAATGTCCTCCAGATCCATCCACATTGGCTCAAATGACAGAATTTCATTATTTTTTAAGGCTGAATAGTATTCCATTATATGTGTATGTATACGTGTGTATACACACACACACACACACACACACACACCACATTTTCTTTTTTTTCTTTTATTATTTTATTTTTCATTGTTATATTTTATGATGAGAACACTTATAATCTACTCTCTTAGCAATTTCAAGTATACAGTATACTGCTATTAGCTATAGTCATTATCCCCATGATGTACAATAGATCTCTTGAACTCATTCCTACTGTCTAACTGAAATTTTGTATTCTTTGACAAAGTGCTCCTCAATACACCCACCCCTGACCCTCTGGTAACCACCATTCTATTCCCTACCTCAATGAGTTTGACTTTTTTAGATGACCCATATAGATGAGATCATGAGGTATTTGTCTTTCTGTGCCTGGCTTTTTAACTTAACATAATATCCTGCAGGTTCATCCATGTTATCACAAAAGAAATAATTTCCTTTTTATTTAAGGCTGAATGATATTCCATTGTGTATAAATTTCAAATACCACTTTTGCTGTTAACGCTCAGTTTCTCATGTAGATACTGCTTTAAACCATTAATGGTAAAATTAGCATACAATAAAGAAGGATTCATTATTTCGAATATCTGCAATTTAGAATATTATGCGCTATTTAGTAAGTTAATAATTTTAAATCTCCATGCACATATGTGTATGTAGTCCATATGCTCTTATATCACAGTCTTTAAATAATATGGGCGTATTTCAAAATGATCCAGGAGAAAGTTCATTTTGGTGTATGTCTTATCATTGAGAAAGGGTTATTAAAGTACAGTATTTTGCTTGTGACTTATCATTGAGGGAACATATAATAAATAGTCAGCATGAACTTATTTTATTGATTATAAATACCACATTTTCTTTATCCATTCATCCATTGATGGACATGTAGGTTCACTACATGCCTTGGCTATTGTGAGTAATGCTGCAATAAATATGGGAGTGCAAATAACCCTTTGACACAGTCATTTTCTTTGGAAATATTGCCAGTAGCGGGATTGCTGAATCATATGATAATTTTATTTTTAAATTTTTGAGGATTTTCCATATTGTTATACACACTGGCTGTACCAATTTACATTCCCGCCAATAGGGTACAGGGTTACCTTTTCTCCATATCCTTGCCAATGCTTGTTTTCATGTGTTAGTTTGATAATAGCCATTGTGGCAAGTATGAAGTGATATCTCTTTGTAGTTTTGATTTGCTTTTATCTGATGATTAGCAAAGTTCAGCATTTTGTCAGAAGCATGTGTGAGGAAAATGGAGTGGTTTGGTCAGGCCCCCTCACCTCAGGTCCAGTTGGGGGTGGTGCAGCACATTCTTTGTAAACAAGTTGTGTGGGGGTGGGGTTAGTGCAGATGAGAGCCCATGTGTTTTTAGCTTGTTGCTATTCTTGTGTGTTTCTTCAGAGTGTGTGAGCAGCGGCTCTGAACTGCTGATCGGCAGAGAGCTCACATCTAGAAATAAAGACTATTCTTTCTTCAACCACAGCTCCAAGGACTTTTTCCTGTTACATAGCTCAAAGACCTGAGTATGAAGAATTTGTGACCAGGCTCAAGGGGTCTGAGCTCCAGCCCTAGCTCTCGAGCATGTTGTCCATTTATATAACTTCCATTAACAAATATCTATTCAGGTCCTTTGCCAATATTTTAATTGGGCTATTTGTTTTCTTACTATTGAGTAGTATAATCTTATATTTTCTGGCTATTAACCCCTTATCAGACATATGGTTTGAGAATATGTTTTTCCCATTCTACAAGTTGTACCTTCATTTTGTTGATTATCTCCTTTGCTGTGAAGAAGCTTTTTAGTCTGATACAATCTCATTTGTCTATTTTTGTTTTTGTTGCCTGTGCTTTTCAGGTCATATTCAAAGAATTATTGCTCATATCACTGTTAAGAATTTTTTTCTGTGTTTTCTTCTAGAAGTTTTGCATGTTCACTTTGTACATTTAAGATTTAATCTATTTTGAGTAGATTTTTATGCATGATATAAGGATTCAGTAAGGATCCAGTTCATTCTTCTGCATGTGGATATTCAGTTTTCCCAGCACCATTTATTGAAGAGACCTTCCTTTCCCCATTTTGTGTTCTTTGCCAAAGATCAATTGATCTTAAATGTGTGAATTTATTGGTGGGCTCTCTAATGCTGCCCTATTGGTCTATATGTTTTTATTTATTTATTTATTTATTGAGCCAGTATTATACTGGTTTGATTACTATAGCTTAGTAGCATATGTTGAAGTCAGAGAGTGTGATGACCCCACCTTTATTATTTCTGTTCAAGATTACTTTGTCTACTGGGGGTCTTTTGTGGTTCCATATAACTTTCAGAATTTTTTTTCTATTTCTGTGCAAAATGCCATTGGAATTTTGATAGGGATTGAAATAAATATGTAAATCACTTTGGGTAGTATGGACATTTTAACAATATTAATTTTTCCAATCCATAAACACAGGATCCCTTTACATTTCTCTGTATCTTCTTTAATTTCTTTCCTCAGTGTTTTATGGTTTTCAGCATATACATGTTTTAACTCCTTGGTCAAATGTATTCCTAAGTATTTCATACTTTTTAATCTAAAGTAAATGGGATTATTTCTTAATCTCTTTTTCAGAAAGTTCCTTGTCAGTATATAGAAATGCAAATACATTTTGTATGTTGACTTTGTAGCCTGAAATTAACTGAATTCATTTAATAACACTAGCAGTTTTTTTGAAAGAGTCTTTAGGCTGCTTTACATATAAGATCATTTTATCTGCAAACAGAGACAAGTTAACTCCTTTATTTCCTAATTAGATGTCTTTTATTTGTTTTCTTTGACTAATTGCTCTGTCTAGGACTTCCAATACTATGTTGAATAGAAGTCCATTTGCATTTAAAGTAATTTTTGATAGATAAGAACTGACTCATGCCATCTTGTTAATTGTATTTTTAAATCTTTTATAGTTCCATTGTGTTTTCTTCCTGTTTGTCTCCCTTCCTGATTTGTTGAATTTTGTAGTGGTATGCTTTGATTCCTTTCTCTTTATCTTTTGTGTCTCTACTAGAGTTTTTTTCTTTGTAGTCACCATAAGTCTTACATAAAAAATTTGTAGTTACAACATTTTGTTTTATGTTGATTAACATGAATTCAATTAACAACTTAAATTCACTTACATGCAAAAATTCTACACTTTCACTCTCCCTTCAAAATTTTATCAATGTCACACTTGACAACTTTTTTTATTGTGTATCCATTAAGAAATTATTGTAGCTCCTGGCTGTACACAGAGCAGAAAGGATCTCCTCACATAAACCTTCCTCACAGAGAGGTTGGAGCTGCAGCACCACAGGCCTGGGCTGCCCCTTCTCTGCCACCTCATTCTCTTCCTCAGGGCTCCCTGGTCCATTCTCCCTCTGATGTTGCTCTGAAGAAGACCAGAACAGGCCCACGGCTACCAGTGCTGCACCCACTGGTGATGTTGTCAGGACCCAGGACCATCACCCACCTTCCCACTGTGAGTTTTGCTCCATCCCATACTGCTGTCACCTGCAGTGCAGCTCCAGGCATTCCTGTTGCTACAGCCATCCAAACCAACACTACAGCTCTGACCAGGCCAGCCATGCACAGGATCCCTGCCCACACTGCTGACCACTCAGCCCAGCTGTGTCCAGGACCCCTCCTGCAGCCACCTGCAGTGCAGAGGCCTTTGCTAGTGGCTTTCTACACCACCACACCAGCCAGACCATGCATGCACAGGAACTCCTCCCAAACAGCCTCAACAGCAGACTCAGTTAATTTCAGTTCCCCCTGTCATAGTTGTATGCTGTGGAGCTGTCACTGCCAAAGCCATCACACCAGTGGGAACAGCAGGGTGTAGGACCTCCTGCTAATACTCAAGCAGTAACTACCCCATCTGGAGGTGGGATCTCCTGCTGCCACCCCAAGCTGCCTCACCAGCCAAACCAGCTGCACACAAGACCCCTGTCCAAGCCACCTCACCAACTGGCCCTGCTACATGCGGGACCCCCACCATAGTTATGTGCGGTATGGCTGCTGCTACCATAGCCATCTCAGCAGACGGAATGACGGGGCACAAAAACTCCACCTATACCACCACATCAGCCAGAACGGCAGCGAGCACAACACCCTGCCAATGCTGAAGCAGTAGTCAGCCTAGCTTGGTATGGGACCCCAGCTGCTATCACCTGCACCACTGCTTCCACCACTGCCACAGCCAGCAGCCACACACATGGGTATCACCACGACTGCACAAGTCAGACTAGCCAAGGGCAGGAGCCACCACTGCCACCATGCACTGACAAAAGAAGGGTCACAAATAGAGACACCAGAAAGAGGTAAGTAGTGAAGACCCACACCCCAATGACACAAATCACAGGGGGCATTTCACCCCATCTGAAGTGAGCATAACTGCCTTTACCTAGGAAGAGTCACACATAGAGAACCTGGAGAATACAGAAACCCAGGATAGCCAAATAGTGTACAGAAGAAAATTTCCAGCCACCACCAACCTATCCCCCTATAAGGGAAGCAAGAACCCAGGAGAAGCCTTGGCCTATAGGACCAAGGAAAGAGAAAGCTTGCCGAAGGTTACTCATTCAAACTGAGGAGATCCAGTATGCCCCAGTACACCCATCAGGGTCACAGGACAATAGCTGGGGAGTCAACAAGTCCACCTAGGGTCACTCATCCCAGCCAAAGAGTGACAAGGAACCCAGGCACTTCACCCAAGATCTCAAGAGCTAGCCCACATCTTCAACGTCCAAACTAACCTCAATAAGAAACTCCAACATTGAATATGGCAAAAGTACCCATACTGAGACTACATTATGGAGTTTATCCAGAACCCATACCAATACACCCTACTCAACAGTCAATATAAAGCACATCTATAGGAGGAAATCTCTCTCCTCAAAGCCCACTTCAGAGTAACAGAAGAAGCAACTGCTCAACTGGATGACTAGAAATCAATGCAGAGAGACTAGAAATGTGTGTGGGGGGGGGAGGGGACAAGGAAATATGACATCACCAAAGGAATACAATAATTCTCAAGTACCAGACTTCACATAGCAGGAAACCCTTGAAATGTCTGAAAAGGAATTTTTAGTTGCAATATTAAACAAACTCAGTGAGATACAGAAAGACTCAGACAACCCAATGAAACAAGAAAAACAATCCAGAACTTGAAGAATGAAATTTACAAAGAGATAAATTCCATAAAAAAGAATGAAGCAGAACTCTTAGAACTGAAAGACTCATTCAATGAAATAAAAAATGCAATTAAGAGTGAAAGCCACAGGCTAGAGCAAGCAAAAGAAAGAATTTCTGATCTTAAGGACAGTCTTTTGGAAATAACTCAAGTAGACAAAATTTTAAAAAGAAACTAAAAAATGAAGAGAATCAAAGAGAGCTAGCAGACCACCTTTAGCCCACAAATATTCTAATCACTGGTGTTCCCAAAGGGGAGGGGAAAAAAAGGTTTTGAAAACATATTCAATAAAATAATAGCAGAAAACTTCCCAGGTATTTATAGGGACTTCCAGATCTGAGAGGCTGGAAGTTCCCCAAACACACTCAACCCAAAAAGGTCCTCTCCAAGACAAATTGTAGTCAAACTATCAAAAGTCAAAGCAAAGAGAGAATCCTAAAAACAGCAAGAGAAAAGCATCAAGTCACCTATTAGGGAATCCCCATCAGACTGACAGCAGACTTCTCAACAAAAACTCTACAGGCCAGAAGAGATTGGGACGATGTATTCAAAGTACTAAAAGAAAAAAACTGCCAGCTGAAAATACTTTACCCAGCAAGGCTATCCTTCAGAAATGAAGGAGAAATAGAGTATTTCCCAGACAAACAAAAGCTGTAAGAGTTTGCCATCACATGATCAGCTCTATAAGAAATCCTTAAGGGAATTCTGCACCTAGAATGCAAACAACAATAATCACCACCGTGAATACAATAGAAAGAACAAACACCACTGGTAGAGCAGTTATACAAACAAGAAAGAGAAAAAAACTATATCATACCACCTCAAAAAAATAATGAAAATGGAAAACAAACAATAAAAGGGAAAGAAAAGAACAGAAGATATTTAAATCAACCATAGGAAAAGCAATTAAATGACAGGGTAAGACAGCACCTCTCAATAACAGCCCTAAATGTAAATGGATTAAATGTCCCACTCAACAGACACAGACTAACTGATTGGATTAAAAATCTAGACCCAGCTACATGTTGTTTCAAAAGACTCATCTCATCAGTAAGGATGCACACAGACTAATAGTGAAGGGATGGAAAGAGGTATACTATTCAAATGGAAACCAAAAACGAGAACGAGTGAGCTATTCTTGTATTAAATAAAACAGACTTTAAACCAAAAACCATAAAAAGAGCAAAGAAGGCCATAATATAATGATAAAGAAATCTATTCAGCAAGAAGAAATAACAACCATAGATATATATGGATCCAACACTGCAGCACCCAGACATATAAAGCAAACATGATTAACCTAAAGAAAGAGATAGACCCCAATGTGATAACAGTGGGACACATGAACAAACCTCTCTAAGCACTGGCAACAAATCAACAGAGAAACACAGGATTTAAACTACACTTTAGACCAACTGGACTTCGCAGATATCTACAGAAAATTTCATCCAACAACTACAGAATACACGTTCTTCACATTAGCACATGGAATATTCTCTAAGAGAGACCACATGTTAGGTCACAAATCAAGTCTCATCAAATTTTAAAAAATTGAAATCATTTCAAGTATCTTTTCAGAACACAATGGATTAAAACTAGAAATCAATAACAAATGAAACTCTGGAAACTATACAAACACATGGAAATTAAACAACATGCTCCTGAATGACACATGGATCTAAGAAGAAATTAAACAGGAAATCAAAAAATTTCTTGATAGTAATGAAAATGAAGACACATCATATGAAAACCTTTGGGATACTGCAAAAGCAGTACTCAGAGGGAAGTTTATTGAAATAAATGAATCATTGAATGTTTCCTTGGGCAGGCAGTACTAGCCTCAGACCCTGGCTGAGAGAGCCTGGAACTGAATCACAGGGCTATTTCAGTGTCTACTGACAAGACCAAGGCCTGCAGGCCTGACTCTTGGAGCATGGATGTGCATGTCTGCCAGTGGGCCCTCGGGCAGGCAGGATTGCTCTCAGACCACAGCTGAAAGGGGCTGGAGCTGAATTACAGGGTCATTTCAAGATTCACAGTTGGACCAATATCAGCAGACCTGCCTACAGGGGCACAGATGGGAGTGTTTTCTTTTTTTTTTTTTTTTAAATTAATTAATTTATTTATTTTTTATTTTTTATTTTTTAAATTTTATTTTCTCGATATACATTGTAGCTGATTAATGCTCCCCATCACCAAAACCTCCCTCCCTTCTCCCTCCCCCCCTCCCCCCCAACAATGTCCTTTCTGTTTGTTTGTTGTATCAACTTCAAATAATTGTGGTTGTTATATCTTCTTCCCCCCCCCCCCCCGGTTTGTGTGTGTGTGTGTGTGTATGTGTGTGTGTGAATTTATATATTAATTTTTAGCTCCCTCCAATAAGTGAGAACATGTAGTATTTCTCTTTCTGTGCCTGACCTGTTTCACTTAATATAATTCTCTCAAGGTCCATCCATGTTGTTGCAAATGGCAGTATTTCATTCGTTTTTATAGCTGAGTAGTATTCCATTGTGTAGATGTACCACATTTTCCGTATCCACTCATCTGATGATGGGCATTTGGGCTGGTTCCAACTCTTGGCTATTGTAAAGAGTGCTGCGATGAACATTGGGGAACAGGTATACCTTCTACTTGATGATTTCCATTCCTCTGGGTATATTCCCAGCAGTGGGATGGCTGGGTCGTATGGTAGATCTATTTGCAATTGTTTAAGGAACCTCCATACCATTTTCCATAGAGGCTGCACCATTTTGCAGTCCCACCAACAATGTATGAGAGTTCCTTTTTCTCCGCAGCCTCGCCAGCATTTATCGTTCATAGTCTTTTGGATTTTAGCCATCCTAACTGGGGTTAGATGGTATCTCAATGTGGTTTTGATTTGCATTTCCCGGATGCTGAGTGATGTTGAGCATTTTTTCATATGTCTGTTGGCCATTTGGATATCTTCCTTAGAGAAATGCCTACTTAGCTCTTTTGCCCATTTTTTAATTGGGTTGCTTCTTTTCTTCTTGTAAAGTTGTTTGAGTTCCTTATATATTCTGGATATTAATCCTTTGTCAGATGTATATTTTGCAAATATTTTCTCCCACTCTGTTGGTTGTCTTTTAACTCTTTTAATTGTTTCTTTTGCTGTGCAGAAGCTTTTTAGTTTGATATAATCCCATTTGTTTATTTTTCCTTTGGTTGCCCGTGCTTTTGGGGTCATATTCATGAAGTCTGTGCCCAGTCCTATTTCCTGAAGTGTTTCCCCTATGTTTTCTTTAAGAAGTTTTATTGTCTCAGGGTGTATATTTAAATCCTTAATCCATTTTGAGTTGATTTTAGTATATGGTGAGAGGTATGGATCTAGTTTCATTCTCCTGCATATCGATATCCAGTTATCCCAGCACCACTTGCTGAAGAGGCAGTCCCTTCCCCAGTGAATAGGCTTGGTGCCTTTGTCAAAGATCAGATGGCAGTAAGTGTGTGGGTTGATTTCTGGATTCTCTATTCTATTCCATTGGTCAGTGTGTCTGTTTTTATGCCAGTACCATACTGTTTGGGTTATTATAGCTTTGTAGTATAGCTTAAAGTCAGGTAGTGTTATGCCTCCAGCTTTATTTTTTTTGCTGAGCATTGCTTTGGCTATTCGTGGTCTTTTATTGTTCCATATAAATGTCTGAATAGTTTTTGGCTGTGTGGGAGTGTTTTCTTATGTATCCCTAGGCAGGTGGGAGTGTTCCCAGACCACAACTGAAGCAGGCTGGAGCCAAGTTACAGGACCATTTCAAGATCTGCTGTGAGTTTGAGCTCAGCAAGCCTGCCCCAGGGACACAGATAGGTGTGTCTCCCTCAGGGTCTCTGGGTTGGCAGGATTTCTCTCAGACCATAACTGAGAGCAGTTGGAGGCAAGTTACAGGGCCATTTCAGGATCCACAGACAAACCAAGGTCAGTGGGCCTGTCACCCAAAATGCAAGAGGGTGTGACTCCTCCCAGGTCCCTTTGTGAATGGTCCTGATGGCAGGACCAAGGCTAAAGGGGGCTGTAGATGATTCCACAGGAGAATGGGGTCATATCTGGGTCTGAAGCTGGGACCATGGTTGATGAACATGCTACCTGTACATGGGTCTGCCCTCTCAAATAGACCCTCATAGGTCTTGGGCTCCACTGGGATTTTACAACTTCCAACCTGAATTCCAAATCTCCTACAAAGGCACTTCTGTCTGTGGATGGCTGCAAACTTGCTGTTGTTGTGGGCGAAAATCAACCAGGTACTTGCTATTAGGCCATTTTTCTAAAGTCCGCTTTTGATCCTTTTTGATTTAGTTTTTTAATACGATGTAAAGCATAGATAGAGACTCTTTTTTTTGTCAGGTGGTTCACATTTTCAAGCACTATTTGTTGAAAGGACTATTCTTTCTGCACTGCATTGCCTTTGTACTTTTGTTAAAATTTAGTTGTCCACATATTTGGGGGTCTAACTCTGAAATTTCATTTATGTTTCATTTAGCTATGTGTCTATATTTATTCCAATATCACACTGTTTTGATTACAATACCTTTATAATATGACTTGAAATCAGGTAATGCTTTATTGCCAGGTTGTTTTTATTTTTCAACATTGTTTTAGCTGCTCTAATTACTTTGCATTTCCATACAAATTTTTATATGAGCCTATCAATTTCTACAAAAAAAGTCTTGCTGGGATTTTGATTGGTATAGGGTGTTGAATCTACGAATCAATCAAATGTGTCTTTTTTGTATATCCTTTTGGCTCTGTATAACTTTTTGACCATATGGAATATAGTTGTAGCAACTGTTTTAATGTCTTTGTCTGATAATTCTAATTATGTATAAGTATTTGGTAGGTTGGATTGATTAATTATTCTCCTCATTTGGGTTGTTTTCCTGCTTCTTTTTATACCTAGTAAGCTGCCTTTGGGAGCCAGATACAGTAAGTTTTCCCTCATTAAGTGATGGATATATCTTGTATTCTTATAAATTTCCTTGAGCTTTCTCCTGGAATGAAGTTACTTTACTTTAAAACAGATTGATTATTTCAGGTCTTGCTTTATAAAAGTTATATGGGTCCCAAGTAATGCTCTGAATAGTCATAATTATTCTCTACTACTGAGAAAAGAACTTCCTTATTTCTCTGCCCCAGTGCCTTATGAATCATGAGTTTGTTTCTTTGCTTGTTAGCTTTTCCAGTTTGCCGGATGGGAAATCATTATTCCTGGTCTGCATGAATGTTGAATTATTCTATAATCTTTTCAATTCTTCCCTGGCTTTGGATAGTTTTCTCACATCCATGAGCCTACCAGTATTTTTCTGAATAATTAACAGGAACTCTTGGCAGAACTCTGAGGTTCTCTTTGTGTGCATCTCTCTCCTACTCAGTAGGACTCACCTAGATTTCTTCCTTTTTCTCAGGTATCATTTTCTTTCATTGCCTAGCATCCAGTGTCTTGAAAACTCTTGTTTTACATACTTTTGGGTTTTGTTGTTTGTTGCAGGTAGATGGGAAAATTTGGTCCCTGTTACTCAAATTTGGAAAGTAGTGAAAGTTTCTTCTGCCTTCTCAAATTGAGTTGATATTAAACTTCATCATGTGTTATGGTTGTTATAATGTATATCATTTACTATGTGTTTAAAAAGGTCTTTGTTCCCAATCAGACCAACGGAGACCTCGGATTAAGTATCCAAATCTGGGGCCAGACGTGGGGATAGGGGGGAACTGATGATCACGTTACAGAACACGGTGACTCAAAAACAGTGTGAGGGGAGAGAGCTGGGGTGAGACATGCATTCCTGGTCTCCAGAGGATCAATACAGACAGGCATAACATAACAAAACAGGAACAAACTAGGAGGAAACACAAAGCATGGCAAAATTGCCTGACATTCCGTATTTCTGGCCAAAGGCTGCCTATGGGTGTTGGTAACTTCCAAAAAAAAAAAAAAATGTAGAATCTAAATAGGGGGCAATCTGGTTTGGAAATAACAGTTCTTAAAATTCTTGGCATTCTTTTCCCGTCTGCCCCAATGGTCCTGACCATTATCCATGATGAAATCTTGGCCACTCAATTTTAATTTTTGTGCCCCTTTTCATCATGATAAGGCTGTTAAGCTGCCACTCTCTGTGCTACTGTTTTCCAGCCCCTTACAAAAGAGAAATTGCTATATATTTAATAAATATAACAAGTTTTAGAGTGATACTTCTATTCCATGTTTCAAGAATATATTTCCTGACAAGACTGAGTAAACACAATCTGCTGTATTATTCTTCTAATTACCCTTTAAAATGTTCACAGAATGTATGAGGTGACTATAAGAACACTTTGAAAGGTAAGAGGAAAAAAGGGTCTGGCTAGGGACCTCAGGAATAGAGAGATGAATCTGTGGTAAGTTCCCTGGGTTATTTTTGTCTCCTACATATCTCGGCCTGGGCACTACAGCAGCCTAAAACCCATGAGTCCCATGGGTAAAGACTACCCAAAGTACTGCAAAGAGGGTGGCCCTGCAGGGCCAAATCCCTCTGATTCTACCTGCTCCATTCTAGGCAAACACCAAAAACGAAGTTGATCCCTTTAATACTAAATCTTGTAAAGACTATGGAGTGAAAACCTGTTAACTATCACTAAGGCAAAGAAAGACATCACTCTTTCCTCTCCCCTACTAACTTCTGTAAAATCCCTGGGGCAGAAGCCTGTCAACCATCCCTTCTCTGCATTAGGTTACCAGGAGCAGTGCCCCTCTCTCTCTAGACCAGGCACTTAAGAGACTGTAGGGTGGAGAGAAGCACTAACAACATCCCTACCCTCATCACTGGGCATTGAATAGTCAATGAGATAAAGATTCGCATCTCACAGACTGAGCAAATATGCCCTGTGCTTAACAACGACAACAAAAACATTAGAAAAGAGGTCATGCTCCTCCCTTCCTACTGGAACAGAAACTGTGAGATGAAGCCCTTTTGACTATCTCTACACCTCACTAAACTGAAGGAAGAAAATAGTTGAGACCACTCCCTCTCCCACCTACAGAGTAGAAGGAGGGAAACAGAGAGGTGGGAGTTAGAGAATGAGATAAATCTTAGAATTTGTTCATGAAATTATGACCATACCCTGAGCAGTCCATGTGTAAAACCTACCAGAATCAACACAGAAAATGTCTTGAGAACTTAACTACAGTGTGAAATAATGCTTAGGTTTTATATTGTCCTCTGGGTAGCACACAAACAGGACAAACCAAAACAGCACTGCAAAAGCTCTGAAAACTAAATTGACATTTGTACCATAGAACACAATTGTGGGCTAGAATGTGTGTTCTGGAGCTAAATGGAATGTGTGCTAAAACAGATGATTTAAATAATAGCAAGAGTCTCATAATATAGTACTCAAAATGCTCAAGGTACAAACCAAAATTATGCATCTGTCCAAGAACCAGGGAAATCTCAAAAGACACCAGTGCCAAAATGACATAGATGTTGAAATTATTTGACAGCGGTTTTAAAGAAGCTATAACAAAAATGATAGAATAAGCAATTGTGAACAATCTTTAAACAAATGGAAAAAGAGTTTCAATGAAGAAATAGAATATGCAAAGAATTAACAGAAACTTTAAATTTGAAAAATACAATAAGTGAAATAGAGAACTAATAGGTAGGCTCAATAATAGAATGAGATGGCAGACCTAAAAGTTGGTGAACTTGAAGAAATATCAACAGAATTTATTCAATCTGAACAACAGAAAGAAAACAATTTTTTAAAAAAATTCAAAGGGTCACTGAGATCCGTGGAACAGAAGCAAAAGGTCTAAAATTCATGTCACTGTACTTCCAGAATGAGAAAAAAAACGTTGGGAGGGAGGGGGAGATATTTGAATGAGTAAGGATGAAAAATGCCCAAATTCAGCAAAAGCTATAAACCCACAGATTCCAAAAGCTCAGCGAAACATAAACAGAGTAAACCCAAGGAAATCCATGCCCAGACTTTTGAAAACTTTGGAGAACTAAAGACAAACTTTAGAAAATAAAGACAAAAAAAGAACCTTCATGAATGGCTTTCTAAAATCTTCACAAATCTACATTTATATCAAACGTAAATAATCCAAACACACCAATTAAAATACAGAGATTGTCAGAATATAAAAAACTAATGTGTGCTGTCCACTGGACACTCACTTCAAATATAATGATATGCAGGTCAAAAGTACAACAAAATAAAAATACATACAATGTAAGTACTAAACAAAAGAAAGCATGAGTACCTATATAAATATCACACAAACTGCATTTCAGAACAAAGAAAATCACCAAGCACAAAGAGGGGCATTACATAACAATGTAAGAAACCAAGAAGACATAAGAATCCTAAATGTATAGGCACAGAGCTTCAACAACAGAGCATCAAAATACATAAATTAAAAACTGACAAAACAAAAAATAAGAAAAACCATAATTATAGTCTTGGACTTTAATTACTTTTGTTGGTAATTGATAGACTCACTAAACAGAAAAGTAGTAAGAATTTAGAAGAAATAAACAATATCGGTAATTAATTGGGATCTAATTGACATTTAAAGAACACTTCATCTAACAATAGCAGAATGCACCTTTTTTTCAAGACACATAGGACCTTCAACAAGAGTGACCATATCCTGGATCAAGCTTGACATATCTTCACAAATTTAAAAGAATCGAATTCATGAATGTGTGTTCTATGTCCAGAATGGAATCAAACTAGAAATCGATAACACAAAGAAAGCATAAAAATCTCAGAATATAAACAGCACACTTTTAAATAACCCGTAGTTCAAATAAAAACTTTTAAGGAAAATTACATAATATATTGAACTAAATGAAATTGAAAATATATCAAAATATATAGGTTGCATATAAGGTACTTCTTAGTGCGAAACTGATAGCACTAAGTTATTATGTTAGAAAAAAAGAAAGGTCTAAATCAATAATTTAAGCTTCTATCTCAAGAAACTGGAAGAAGAGCAAAATAAATCCAAAGCAAACAGAAGAAAATAAAATATACAAGATAAGAAATCAATGAAATTTAGAACAGAAAAACTATAGAAAAAACGAATGAACCTAATTCTCGTTCTTTGAAATAAACAATGAAATTGATAAATCTCTAGATAAACTGAAAAAAAAAAGAGAAGACACAAACATGAATATCAAAAAAGAGAAAGGCTGTATCACTACAGATGCTAATGACACAAATATCAAAAGGATAGTTGAGGAGTGCTACAAACAACTCTATGCACATAAATGCGGCAACTGAGATGAAGTGGAAAAATTCTGGAAAAAATACAAACTACCAAAACTCTCCTAAAATGGCACAGATTACATGAATAGTTCTACAACTATTAAAGAAATTAAGTTTGTAATTAATCATCTCTGAAAATGAAATCTTCTTACCTAGATGGTTTTTGTGAAGAGTTCTACCTAACGTTTAAATAATAACACCAGTTCTACAACATTTTTACTCAGAATACACAAGAGAAGGGAACACTTCCTAACTTTCCCAATTCATTTTATGAGGCCAACATTACTCTAATGTCAAAACAAAGACTTAAAATAAAACAAAGCAAAAATGCAGGCTAATATTTTTTATGAAAACACATGCAAAATTCTGTACTATGATTTAACAATACTGTGAGTAGAGCAAAAGAAAGGTAGAGAAAGAGCTGAGGGAGAGATACTGTAACAAACAATACATATAGGTTGTGAAAGAGGAATGTGAAGAGAAATCAAGGCAGAAAGTATGGCTGGAGAAACCTAATTTTAAATCCTCTCTCTCCCACTAAATATTTGAGCATTTTGATCAAGGGGTTTCCCCTCTCTTGGCTTGACTTTACTCATTTCTAAAATTGAGTAAAGAAAAGATTTAGAAAAGATTAAGTGAGATCATGGGGCATAATATGCATCAATAAATGGTAGCTTAAAACCAAAATGGCCAGGCATATGCAGATGAAGCAAAGAATGCTTTGCATAATTTTCAGTGTAATCCAGACTCCTATAAAATTGTTCAGTAACTGATTAAATTATTCTCCATATCTTCTATTGTGTTTCTCTCTACAATTACCTCAATTTTGAAAAATATAATTATAGAGGTAATCTTTCCTTTTATAGTGCTAGTTCCTACTCTGTGCATAGGCTCATAAAACACCCTTAATGTGTAAAAATGAGAGTGACTCCCCTACCCAGTTCATAAACTGCCTCCTCCACAGACACCTTTTCCATGTGACCCAAAATTCCCACCATTAGAGTTGCTGACCTTGTAAACTCAAGACACCGTTCCTGGCCCCTGATGGCTATTATTAAAATGCCCAAGACCCTATGTAAAGAAGGGAGGAAGGTTGTAGGAGTAGCACTGGACATTGTTTTTGAACTTTGTTCCTTCTGCATTTGTATAGGTCTGCTTATCACCAATTTGGAAGGCACAGAACATTTACCTCTCAACAGTGAAGGGTAAGTTCTTGGGGTCATAACGCCCAGCACCTATCACATGCTTGGCACAAAACAGACATACAGTAGATAATGTTTGACCTAAACTGAATACTCAACCCCAGACAGGCAATGAACTAATGAGTTGCCAGACTATGATGCCCAAGTGCCTCATTGTCCCTGTGTGGTGGGGAGGTTTAGCTCCAGTGCTCTTAAGGCATTGGGTCCTATTGCCCATGTAGAATCTCAGTGAATAGTGGGGGATTCCAACTCCCTTCGAATTTACCAGTCCTGGTCAATTGCTTTCCCCAGAGCCAGACTCAACTTTGGGCATTTCCCATAGGCCATACTGATCTGAGACTTGGCTACCAACCAGCCATAACAAGTCACTGAAACCCAGATATTCAATCACCTTCCCCTGCTTTGCCTCTGACCTTGCACCTCCTTGTACAGCACCTTTAGTCTGGATAATATCAGGGATGGTATTTGCTGCTTTGTGTACTGGATTCTCCCTAGAAAGACAATCAGCCCAATTATACCAATTAATTATCCTCTGCCCACATCTCCGTCATGGCCACCCTGATTTTGTTAGAATAAAATAACTCCCTCTTTAGACCAGCATAGCCACTATGATTATTTCTTTAATCATAATCATTATTTTACAGGTTTGGTGAAAATGAACTTAGGGAGGGACATTGTGTAACACCTCTCCAAGGTTAAGGAGTTGACACTTGTTTTCCTAACTCACAGTCAGACCAGGAGCTTCAAGTTTTCACTTCACGTAATTATCTATCTCTGTTCAAATATACTTCTCAGAGACCCTGACCACCTAGCATAAAATAGACTCTCCATTGAAACACCCCATTATTAGCTACCTACTTATCTTGCTTTGTTTCTTCATTCCTTGTATACCAATGACATATTGTACAAGGATAGGTTTATTATTACCCTCCCTCCCCACCCAAATGTAATCTCTATGAGAGCAGGAACTCAGTCTGTTTTCTTCACTGCTGTGTCCCAGGGACCCAGGACTGAACGGATAAAGGAACTAAAGCTACACATTAAGTATTTTCTAATTTATGAAACTCATTTTATGGATAAAGTGTTTTCACAAAAACTTTCTGAACACTTACTATGTGTGAGGCACTTAAATAAGTAGTTTACCTGTATTATCCCACTCAGTTCTCACAATCACACTATGAGGTAGGTAATATTATCATTACTCATTTTACAAAGGAAGAAACTGAGGCTCACAGAGGTAAACTCTAACGTCATAGAGGTGGTAGGCTGCAGAAGCAAACCCAGTTTGGTCTCATTACAGAGTCTTCTTACTCTGTTGCACACAGTGTGTTCCTGAAATACACACACACACACACACACACACAAATCCAAGTCTCAAGCATCTACATTATGCTACACATAAACACATACATATAAAATTTTAACATTTAAATGAGATTATTGTCTTATTTTCTGTCAGTGTATGCTTGTATGAAACAGAAGCAAAATCAATGCAAGTTCCAGTAAAATTTAAGTTAAAATGTACAATTTTTACTTGCATGACTACAAAACTCATATTTTAAAAGGCTATTACAGGTGGCAATTCGAGAATGGCTGACTGAGAAGCACAAAAGATCTCCAAAAGCAGCAACAAAACTTGACAAATGTTTCAAAACAACCATTTAAAGACTATAAATTGACTAAAAGCACACAACAAATTGAAAGGCATTTATTTAAGAATATCTGCAAAACCTCATTATGAGCAGTAGGACTCTGTGGAGTTTTAATCTAGGGTTTTTCCCACTGTCTATGCCCACCTTTATTGTGCAGGAGTGCTGCCAGAGTAGTGAAAGTTGACTTTAATTGGAATGAAGTGAAAAATTCCATGCCTAGGGGCATTGCCAAAATAATAATGACCTCAATGACAAACATTTATGGAAGGTCAACATTATGAACTGATTGCGGTAAGCTATAGAGAGAGGGGCCAGAAATTTAAGACCAAGATCTGGTGACCAGAGAGATAAAGCAGGTCCTATTTACGCCCAGAATAGCTAAAGCAATCTTAAAAAATGAGTAAATCTTAAAGACTTATACTTTTCAATTTCAGAACTCACTATAAAATTACAGTAACCAAGACAGTAGAACCATCATAAAGATACACATATAGATCAATGGAAAGGAATTGAGAGTCCAGAAATAAACTCTGACACATATAGTCAATTAATTTTGACAAAGGTATGAGGGCAATTAACAAGGAAGAATAGTATTTTAACAAATGGTTCTGGGATAATTGGATACTGACACACAAAAATTATAAATTTAGCCTTTTAACTCATACCATAAACAAAAAAAATTCAAAATGAATTATAGTCCTAAATATAAAATCTAAAATCACAAAAAAATTTAGAAGAAAAAATAGGAGAAAATATTTGTGACCTTGGATTAGGCAAATATTTCTTGAGCATGACACCAAAAGAATGATCTATAAAAGAAAAAAGTCGATAAATTCAATTTCATGTAAATTTAAAACTTTTGTATGTTAGAAAAATGAAAAAGAAATTGAACCTTGGACATAGAGAAAATGTTTGGAAATCATATATCTAATAAAGTACTTGTAGCCGAAATATACAAATAATTCTTAAAACTCTATAATAAAAGAGCTAATATTCAAATTAAAAATTGGGCAAAGGATTCAAAAGACATTTCTTCAAAGGAGATATATGATGTAAATAGACATTTCTCTATGTAAGTATATAAAAATACATTCAACATCTTAGTCATTAAGGAAGTGCAAATCAAATTTACAATGATCTAATATTTCATACCCATTAAGATGGCTGTAATCAAAAAGACAAAGAAATAACAAGGGCATGTGAGAATGAGAAAAAATTGTAAACCTCTTATGTTGCTGGTGGAGTCATAACTTGGTGCAGTCATTTTGGGAAACATTTTGGAAGTTTCTTAAAAAGTTAGGTACAAATTATCATAAAACCCAGCATCTCCACTAAGCAAAAGAAATAAAAACATATGTTCATTTACAGAATGTTACATGAATGTTTATAGCAGTATTATTCATAATAGCCTCAAACTGGAAACAGCGCAATGTCCATCAACTGGTGAGTTGTTAAACAAAATGTTGTACACCCATAAGATGGGATGTTGTTTAGATATAAAAGGAATGAAATATTGATACATTCTACCACATGGATGAACCTCAATCAAAAACACTATGCTAAGTAAAAGAAGCAACGTATGGGAGATCACATATTGTACGACTCCATCTGTATGACGTGTACAGAATGGGAAAATCTATAGAGAGAAAGTTGATTAATGGTTGCCTGGGGTTAGAGGTACAAACAGGAAGTAATTGTATACGGGTGTGAGGGTGATGGCAGCATTCTAAAATTGAATTGTGGTAGTAGTAGCGTAATACTGTAAATGTACGAAAATTCATTGACTTGCATACTCCAAACTGGTGAATTTTATGGAATATAAATTATACATCAATAAATCCATTTGAAAAGACTCTATAGTAGGTTTTTCTATATTCTTACCAACAATTACTTGATGAATTTGCTTTGGTGTCAAAATTAGGCTGCAATCATGTCTTTCTTGTGGTGTCAATGGGTCTGATTTAAGTCCTTTGAGAACCTGTCAAAAATTACATTTTCCCCAAATTAATCATTTAATATTAGCAAAAGCTATTTTAACAATTCTCATGGCATAGCAAAATGTAAAATATTGGACATGCCTTTCTTTTCATGGACTCTTCCTCCCTGGGTGCTATATTCTTGGTACTTAGCAATTGGTTAGCTTTAACTGGACACTCTGTTGAAGATAGCTCCTCTTCTGTTTCTGCTTCTGAGAGTACGGGTGACTTTAGACCTGATGCTGGCTGTAAGCCTATGTCTGTATCATTATATAAATACATGCATTCTCTATCAGAATAATAATAATAACAATAATAAGTACAAGATACAGTAAAAATCAAGATACAATAATAATAAGTACAAACAATAAGGACAAGTCTTTTAAGAAAATATATCTGTATACCCGAATATTCCACATAGACCATGCTGTTGCTGCCCCATTCATATCCATTTAAGACAGGTGCACGAATCTGCAGAAAATCCTCCTCTGTTGAGGGGACCCCCTTCCCAAACACCATACCAAGGAAGTCTATCACCCCTGCCTCAGGGACAACCCACAGTCAATGACATATGGAGCACAAAGACAGGCCTCTTTGGCTCAGGGCAGGAACAACTACATGGTATAATGTATGCTAAAGAGATCCTGGGCATCAGGCCGAGTATAAATTTCACATTCTTCCTCAGCTTCCTTCCCTGCTCTATTCTGCTTCCCTCATCCTGCATAGGTTTTTACTGAGAGCACACTCTCCGTATATCACATGCACTGGAATCCCTGTCTCCAGGATCTGCTTCTGGAAAAACCCACTTAAAACATCCCAAATCAAAGAGCAACAAAGGAAATAATTGTAGTTAAAGTAGTTCAATATTTTGCTTTTATTATATATTAAAATGTCATTAAAAAAGAAACTAACAAGTAAAGAAAAAATTCTGGTTCTACAGGCACCATGATCTGTTGCATATTATTTGAGGAATTGAACTTTACCTCTCCACTTTTTTCCGCAGGCGCTCACTTCTTAAATATTTAATATACTTTGCATAGTAGTTTTGATGTGATCTCTTTTTCATATTTTCAAATTTGGTATATGCAAAATCAGGATCCACATAGTTATATCTTGGAATCTTTGTGAAAATTGTCCTACAGTATGAGCAAGTTACGTTAATATGTATATATATATATATATATATATATATATATATATATATGCATTTGTTCAGTCATTTGTTCATTTATTGAAAACCTCCTAGCCAATTTCTGTGTCAGGTGCTGGGCATAGAATGGTGAATAAGACAGACTTTAATCCTTTTCCTCATATCCTATTCTACATCAACACATTATTGCACGTAGTACTAGAGTGAGGCCTAATCTTTTCTTAATTATATCAGAAAAAAAATATCCCTTCTACTTAGGGTCATTGGGATGTAACGGCACCCATCCTAAATCCATCCTTGGGAAATTAGTCAAGTAGGCAACATGGGCAGTGCTAGATTACAGATGGGACTTCAAGAAATTACACTCGCTTCTGATTAGTGTTTCCAAAACAGTCAATTGCTTTTAGATCATTATGATCTAAATTAGAAAAAATATAGAATAATGAATCCTTTCACTAAACACGTAACTTTCTTAAAACCTCACAGCTTATGAAATAACCATCAACAATAAATCTATGCAGAAGAAATAATCTATAAAAGAACTAAAAATTATTTTACATCTCATATTCACTCAACTGGGTTTATGCTCTTCCTTTTATCCACCATACATTTTCAATAAAAAACAAAAAGTGAAATTATTCATACTTTCTGGAGTTGGTCTATCTCAACTCTCAGCAAATTTTATTAATCATTAGGATTCTCATCCTCGATAATTAACTTATAAGTATAAAGATATTAGTCACACAGTAAAATTAAAATTAACCTAATTTTTCTCTGTCTTTAACAATTTCCCAGTGCTCACAGTAAGACAGTCTTAACTGAGTTAAAGTCTTTAAGAGAGTGAGACAAGAGATAAAAATGCTTTGTTATTCAAAGGCAGTCACTGATATTAAAATTTCCCTTTCGGTTCTGACACCCTTAACCACCTTTAGAACCTAAAAATAATTTCTATATCTAAATTCCTGAGGTCTATAACAAGGAGAAACAGAGATATGGAAAGGAGTAGTGGAGTATATAAAAGCCTTAAGTGACAAAGAGCTGACGATTCACACATCTAAATTTTTATCTCCCTAAAGAATAAACATCTAGAAATACCTCTGCAGCTTGGAGTAGATAATTTTTTAAAAATATGCAAAGTACAGGGTATAAAAAAATACTATGTAAATAAAATATTTTTCCTCATTTATTTCTTCAGGCAATATTTTTTGAGTGCCTACTATATGCTAGACACTGTTCTAAGCACAGGGCATAATGCAATAAACAAAAAGTAGACAAAAATTCCTACCTTATTTTTGTCTCAAAAATTGAAGAGGTAAAATGCGTTAAAAATAAAATAGCAATTACAATTACCAACATGTAAATTTATTTTATTTCTTAAAGTTACTAATTGCTAGCCAGAAAATAATAGAACCAAATTTTGTCTTTCTATTAATATAGAAAATAGTTCATAGTTCCTAAATAGGAAATGCTTAGGCTTATTCAAAAATTTTTGGTATTTTTAGATCATCTAATACAAACTCAAAAACAAATGTTAATATTAAATTGACACACTATATCTCTCTATAGATATATTTGTATAAGCTCAAGAAAAAGTTGAAAAAAATACAAAAATAATTCTTTACAGAAGTCACCTCTGCAGCAGGGGGGGAGGAAATGCAGTGAGCCAAAGGGAAAGGTATAATTTCCTTTTTTATTTTTTATAATTTGTAACTATATAAAATTTTTATAATATATAACTATAAAATTTTTATAATATAAAAATTTAAAACATTTCTGTGTTTTATACTAGTTGTCAAATAAGAAAAGAAAGAAAAGCTGATGCAGATGGAATTTGTAAAATAAAATAGTAAGACAATCTATGGGATAACCTAGAACTTTTTGATTGCAGATAATTTCTATGGTTTGAACGCCCCCTCCAAAACTTATGTTGCAGTTTAATCCCCAATGTGGCAGTGGTGAGAGGTGGAGCTTCTGGGAGGAGATTGGAACATGAGGGTTCTGCCCTTGTAAATGAATTAATCAATTCATGGATTAATGAATTAATAGGTTAATGAATTAATGAACTATCATGGGAGTGGAATTGGTGGCTTTACCAGAAAGGTAAGAGAGACCTGAGCTACCACGTTAACACACTCTTACCTTCATGCCATGTGATGCTCTATACTGCTTTTGGGACTCTGTAGAGACCCCAACAGGAAGAAAGCCCTAATCAGTAGTGTCTCCTCAACCTTGAACTTCCCGGCCTCCAGAACTGTAAGAAATACATTCTATTTCTCTATAAATTACCCTGTTTCAGGTATTTATTCTGTTATAAGCAACAGAAAACTTACTAATATAATAATAAAACAATTATGGCCTAAAAATCAAATGATATTGCAAGAAAATGGCTGCAAAATTAAGTGAGCTTAATGACTCACCAAAGGTAAAGAGACCACTGGAGAAAGTGGAGGACCATTATCAAGTTTAGATAGTCTGCTAGTAGCATACAAGCAGACAAAAACCTATTTCAGTCTCAAATATGTAAAAACCATTCCTGGGCTCAGGGCCCAGATAAAGGTGCCAGGATGCCTTTACTTCTCATTAACCATTGGCAAGCTAGTAATTTTTTTGAGGTTGGAATATATTTAAATTGAGGTTTAATAACTCTTATGATCTTAATTGGGGAGGTTTTAGTTCATTTTGGACAAGGTAATTGGAAATGTGCCTTTTAGGGGGTCAAAAAATGATGGGGATGATGATGATGATTGCTGTCTCACAATTTTAATTTTTTAACTTAGAGAAATTCAAGTGCTCAACCACGCCTAATAAGCATGACTACTCTGATGATCTGTATCATTTCCAAATGTGATTATTTCTATCATTCTTCTATGCTTGGCAACAGCATATTTTAAGAATCATTTTGTATACCATTCACTTCTTGGCAAGTACACAGTAGAGGTGATGAGAGGTTAGATAAAGCAAATACAGTGGCATTCAACAACTATTTCACTCCACGTAAAAAAAAAAAAAAAGAACAACATTCATCATCATCATCAGTATTATTATTATTGCCATCATTAATTTTATAAAGCAAGAGCTGGTCAGACCTCTGCATATCAAGTTGGTCATTACGTCTTGTAAAATTTCAAGTTTTTAATATCATATGTTACCTGAACTGTTCATCATGGTCTCCAGACCTGATACTTGCAGCTCGGTCATTGGGAAATGCTATCATTGCATCCTTTGTTAACTCTTTACTTGACTGATGATTATGAATGAATGTTCTGGTTGACTGAAGCATTGCCACAGGTGCATAGTCCTTGAAATTTACCAAGTCTTTGACCACAAACTGTCCCGTGGGATTACTGACCAAAGGAGATATACCTTTTATAGAATTGAATATTGAGTTTATATATGATATTTTGAATTTCAGCTTTCCAAACAATATCCATAAATTAATTAATACACTAGATAATTGGTTCTAACCTAAGTGCTTGACCTCTAAACAAACAAACACATTCAGAAAATACGAATAGCTCATTTAATAAATAAATATACACAAAACAATTTGGCAAAATAATGCATGCATAAATCATATTAATGCAGGCATAAAAAGTAAAACATGAAAGTTGACAACTTGAAGAATTTACATTGGCCCATATGAAACTGAGGTTTTTGGATGTTAAAGACAGTTGAATATCAGCAATTTTACATTGTTCAATAGATAAAAGATTATGAAGGATTAGATAAAACAGCAACAACAAGAAATTCATGGAATTTTCAAAACCAATTTCTACTATAAACTCAAAGAAAAAGTAGAAACAATAAAATATAAAAACCTTTAAAATATTTAATCAACTGTATAGGTCAATAAACCAGTGCTATTCAAAGCACCATCTTCAGAACAGCAGCATCAGCACCTACTGGGAACATGGTAGAAATGTAACTCATTGGGCCCCAACACAGACTTACTTAATAATGAATGCTGAAATGTAGGCCAGTGATTAGTGTTTTAACAGGCCTTATTTGTAATTTTAATGCATGATAAAAGATGAGAACTACTGGATTAGACCACACTTGATATATATCAATAAACAACTAGTATATTAAGATAATCCTTCATTGACAAAAACAACAACAACAACAACAACAAAACCAGGTGGGCATCACACAACAGCATACCAGGATTAATTTTCATCACAACTTTCTTGGTGAAAGGCTTGCAGATGCTGTTGAAATCTAAATATATGTGATGGAAAGGTTTCATCGAAGACTGCAAATTTTCATCTGCCACTGAGCCAATAATCTCTAACAATTGCTTCACTTTAAAGGCTCCAACTTTTTGTGGAATAAATGAACACAACACATTCTTAAAAAAAAAGAGGAAAAATAACCAATGTTATATTGCTAGGAAAAAAATAAGAGCAAATCTAAAATATAGTTTATAAAATTTCAAGAAAAGCTATTTTACCATGGTGATATGAAAGTATTTCAGAAACATACAGCATTGACAAATCTTTAAGGTACTAATTATTGAAAAATTATTCAAGAAAAAAATGGAGAACATAATACCAAAGCACTTCCAGAATGGTGGATTAAAGACTTCCAAAAATCCACCTCTCCACAAAAGGAAAGAAAACATTGACAAAAATTTGTCAAAATCTATTTTTTCAGATATTTGGAAACTACCTAAAGGGTTACAAAAATCCAAGGTGTATTTCTTTAAGAAAAAAAATGACTAAATCTCTGAAGAAATAAAAGGTTTTATAGCATTTCTGCTTGCCATAATCCATTCTTCTGAACCCAAATTTGTGGCTAGTTGAAAAATGGCAGCATTGCAACTTCAGGAGCTATGAAACCCATTTGCCTAGCAGCCAATGGAGGGAGAAGAACAGGTTTGGAGCTCTCCAAAAGCCCCATCCCCAGAGAATTGTACTGTTTGTTTTTCCTGGCAGCTAGTTGAAAAGTCTATTATGTGTATATGCCTTTATATGACATGATTCAGAGTTTACTCTGTGTGAACTCACTCCCCAGGGTTTTGTCAAAAATACATACATATATATATCAGCAGCAGCAATTGTTGAACATCACAGCAACCTGAGGTGGCATTACCATTTAGAGTTAAAAAGAGGCTAACAAAAAATAAATGATTAAATAAATACATACATACATACGTACGTACACACACACACACACACACACACACACACACACACACACACACACACACATATTAATCAGAAAAAAACCCTTGACAATAAAATATTCATATGGTATTTGAAAAGCTCTAACATATTTCTGGGAATCTAGATTGATACACATCTGCAGAACTGTGCATACATCCCTCCCCAAAAATGAGAAATATCTAATCTGTCACCTCTGACTGACTTTGAGGCTGTTTACAAGGAGGAACTGAAGGTGTAAACTACCTTTCAAAACATTGAAGACATGCCCTAACAGACTTATGCAGAGGCTCTTGGCATTGATTATGAGACTCATTGGTTCAAGAAATTTAAGAGAAACTTTATCCAATCATTAGCTGACCACTAAATTAACTAAGTTGAGATTTGATTGTCTTGTGTTTCAAAACTTTTAAGGAATTAGTCTAAAAGTCACTACATAAACAAAAAACAGCAACAAATAGCAGCAACAATAAATCTTGGGGTGATCTGATTTCTGTAGTTTCCAAATTAAATTATTTATAATGCCCAGTTTTCAAGAGAAAAATATGATGCACCCAAATAAACAGGAAAGCATGAACAACACACAGGAAATATACAGTCAATAGAAAATGTCTGAGGAAAACCAAATGTTGAACTTGTTAGAAAAAGACAATGAGTCAACTATTATAAATATACTCAAGAGCTAAAGAAAAACAGGTATAAAGAATTTAAGGAAGTATAAGAACAATGTCTCACGAAACAAACAATACTAATAAAGTATAGAAATTATAAAAAGGAACAAAATGTTCTAGAGTTGAAGAGTACAGTACCTGAAATTAAAAATTCACAAGAGGGGCTCAACAGTAGCTTTGAACTACCAGAAGAAAAAATCAGTGAACTTGAAGACAAGACATCGGAAATTATCCGGACTGAGAAAAAGAAATAAATATGGATGAGAAAAAGGAAGAGTGTCTCAGAGATTTTGGGACACCATTAAGTATAGTATCATATGCATGAAGACAGTCTCAGAAAGAGATAAGATAAAGAAAATGGCATGAAGAATATTTGAAGAAATAATGACTGTACAGTTCAAACTTAATGAAAAACATTAATCTGAATAGCAAAGAAGCTCAGAAAAACCCAATCAGGCTAAATAAAAGAAATCCATGCCTAGGCACATCAGAGTCAAACTGTAAAAAAATTAAAAAGACAAAGAGAGAATCTTAAAAACAGCAAGAAAAAAGTGACTCATTAAATAAAAGTGGTTATGAAAAGATGAACAGCTACCTTCTCATTAACTTCTCATCAGAAACATTGGAGGCAAGAAGGCAGTAGGACCACATACTCAAATATTGAAAGAAATAGACTGTCAACACAAAATTCCATAACTAGCAAAATTATCATTCAAAACTGAAGTATAATTTAAGACATTTCCAGATAAACATAAATGTAAAGAATGTGTTATTCATAGGCTTACATTAGAATGATACAAAAGGGAGTCCTTCAGAATAAAATAAAAGGACAGTTAAGATCAATGCAAGTTCAGACAAAGAAATTATAAACATAGGTAAAGATAACTATCTACTCAGTTAAATATAAAACACAGTATAAATGTATTTTTGTTTGCAATGTTTACCTGCCCCTATCTGATTGAAAAAGCAATACAGAAAGCGATAATTATTAAATAATTATGTTGATGAGCTTTTAAAAAATAAACATATAATTTAGAGGGGCCAAGAAACTGACATATTGATGCAAGATTTTTGTGTCCTATTGAAATTGTTATTAATTTGAGCTAGACACTTTTAAGCAAAAATTTTAAATGTAACCCACAGGGCAAACACTAAGAAAATCAAGTATTAAAAAAGTATAGTAAAAGAAACAACTGGATCATTAAAATGGTATATTACTAAATATTTAACACAAAATAAAGCATTAATAGAAGAAAACAAAGAGGATATAAGAATTTTAGAAAACAAATAGAAAAATAAAAGATGTAAATCCTACATTACCAGTAGTTATATTAAATGTGAATGAATATTTTAAAAAATTATTTCCTCCCAGCATTATTAAAGTATAATCGACAAATAAAAATTGTATATATTTACAGTGTATAACATGATTATTTGATATATGTATACATTGTGAAAAGATTAGACCAATCCAATTAACATATCTATGCTTTTTGGGAGGGGTGAGGACATTTAAGATTTACCCTCTGAGCAATTTTCAAGTATATACTACATTAACTATACTCTTTACACTGTACCATAGATCTCCATAACTTATTCAACCTGTCTAACTGAAATTTTTTACCCTTTGACCAACATCTCCCAATTTCCTCCACCACTTGCTCCTGGCAATCACAACTCTACTCCCTGTATCTATGAGTTCACCTTTATTAGATTCTGAATATAAATGAGACTATGTAGTATTTGTCTTTCTGCACCTGGCTGATTTCTTTTCTTTTTTTTTTTTTTTTTTTTTTTTTGTCCTTTTTTGTGACTGTGCTCAGCCAGTGAGCGAACTGGCCATCCCTATATAGGATCCGAACCCGCGGTGGGAGCGCTGCTGCGCTCCCAGCGCTGCACTCTCCCGAGTGAGCCACGGGGTCGGCCCCTGGCTGATTTCACTTAGCATGATGTCCTCCAAGTTCATCCATGTTGTTACAAATGAAAGGATTTCTTTCTTTTTTAAGGCTGAGTACTATTCCATTGTGTGCATGTGTATGCATACAGACACACACACACACACAAACATATACATTTTCTTTACCCAAAATAAATTAAATCAATACTTCAAAGAGATATATCCACTCCCATGTTATTACATTAGTCACTGTAGCCTATGTAGAAATCAATGTAGGTGTCTTTCAGTGGATGAATGGATAAATGTAAATTGATTAAGCATAGCAATTAAAAGGCAGATATTGACAGAATGGATAAAAACACACTGCCTATATGGAGTTTACAAGAGACATGCTTCATATACAAAGACACAAATAGATTGAAAGTAAAAGAGTGGCAAAAATATACTATGCAAGTAATACCCCAAAGAGAGTTGGGGTGCCTATACTAACATAAGATAAAACAGTCATTAATTCAAAAACTGCTACAATGAAAAAAGTACATTTTATAATGATAAGAGTCAAGACACCAGGAATGCATTATTATAACCATATAAGTTATAATTATACAGACAGAGCCCCCAAGCATGTAAAAAATCAGATAGAAATGAAGGGACAAATATTCAATTCAATGGTAGTAACTGGAGATTTTAATACCCAACTTTCAATAACAGATACAAATACTAGGCATATGATCAACAAGGACACAGAGATTTGAAACACACTATAAATCAACTGGACCTAAGATACATCTGTAGACCATTCCACTGAACAAAAGAATATACATGTTTCCCAAGTGCACATGAAACATTTTGCAACACAGACCTATATTAAGTCATAGAATCAACCTGAATACTTTAAAAAGATTAAACTTTACACAGTATGTTTCCCAAACACAATGCAATGAAATTATAAATCAGTAAGAAAATGAAAAGTGTGAAATTCACAAAATTGTGGAAATTAAGCAATGCACATCTAAAATTGAACAAATCAAAGAAAAAATCATAAGTGAAATTTGAGAATACTTTCAGATAAAGGAAAACTAAAACATGACATACCAAATGGTATAAAATGTAGCAAAAGCAGTGATTAGAAGTAAACTTAAAGCTGTAAAAATCTATACTAAAAAGAAAATAATCCTTTAATCAATGAACTAACCTTCAATTTTAGTACAAAAGAAAAAAAACAGAAGAGCAAAGTAAGCTCAAAGTTAGCAGAGGAAAGGAATAGAAAAGACAGCAGCAGTAATAAATGACATAGAGAGAAGAAAATGACACAAAAAATCAACAAACCCAAAACTGTGTCTTCCAAATGATCAATAACATTGAAAACAATTTAGCTAGACTGACTAAGCAAAAATAATAGATGATACCCTTCTGCCTGAAAGCAGCCAAGAGAGCAATGCCCAGGGTCCTAGAAGCTGAGAGCAGCCCCCTCTGCCCAGAAAAAAGCAAGAAGCAGAGCACAGCTGGGGTCCTAGGCAGGAGCTGAGAGCAGCCCACTCCACCTGGAAGCAGGCAAGAGAGCAACATTTGGAGTCCTAGGCAGGAGCCAAGGGCAGCCCCCTCCATCCACAAGCAGGCAAGAGAGCATGCCAAAAACACCATTTCTTCACAGGTGGCCCACCCCCAAATGACACCCTTGAAATGACTGGAAAGGAATTCTAAGCAATGATCTTAAGGAAACTCATTGAGGTACCAGAAGACAGTTACACAACATGACGAAATAAAAAAAAAACCTCCAGGATATGGAGGAGGAAATCAACAAAGAGATTAACACCTTAAAAAAGAATGTAGCAAAACTCATAGAACTGAAAGATACACTCAACAAAATAAAAAACAAAATTGAGAGCTTAAGCAGCAGGCCACAACAAGCAGAAGAAAGAATTTCAGAACACAAAAATAGTCTTTTTGAAAAAACCCAGGCAGACAAAAATAAGGAAAAAAGAATTTGAAAAAATGAAAAAAATCTAAGAGAGCTAGTAGAGAAAATTAAGCAAATAAACATTCAGATCATGGGTGTTCAAGAAGGGGAAGAGAAAGGAAAAGGCACAGAAAGCTTAATCAACAAAATAATAACAGAAAACTTCCCATGTATAGGGAAAGAGACAGACCTTCAGATTCAGGAAGCTCAAAGATCCCCAAAGATTTGACCCAAAAAGAGCCTCTTCAAAACATATTATAGTCAAAATGGCAAAGTTCAAACACAAAGAGAGTCTTAAAAGAAGCTCAAAGAAATATTCAAGTCACCTATAAGGAAGCCCCTATCAGAATAACAGCAGACTTCTCAACAGAAACTCTAGAGGCCAGAAGAAAATGGGATGACATACTCAAAATACTAAAAGAAAACAACTGCCAGCCAAGAATACTACACTATACACAGCAAAGCTATACTTCAGAAATGAGGGAAGCCTTTACCAACAGGGTTGGGAATAGCTTTATGATAAGCCTTTGCAGAATTCCTCCAGGGCAGACATTTTGGGCTATATCTAAACCAAACAGCTAAATATCTGGCTCAAGCATAGTTTTTATGCATCATGGAAAGGAATATGAAAGAGTCAAGTTTGTTCATTCTATCCTCCATATGTCCAGCTGTTCCTCAGAAAAAGACTTAGTGGCCATATGGAGGCATTAAAAATGGGATCCTTGCTGCTTTTTGTACAACTTTGGCCCTTTGGCAGTTGAGAAGAATCTAAAGCAAGGGACTCTAACCTGACGTCCAAGGACAGAGTGGATCTGAATTAGAATAGGGAAAAAATTCCATCTTGACTTACACTAACTTTTAACAGCAATTTAAATCAAACTACAATAGTATTAGCTGTTTCTATGACCTAGTCACCAAACAATTAAAGACATGTTTATATCATTTAAGTTCTTGCACATATCTTCATATACTATTTATGTTCATCCTTATTATTAAAGTATGGTAGGCATTAGCTCCACCATTAATTTTATTATACATTTTATTAATGAAGAAGTGCATATTACTATATTACTCATTTAAAATATTCTGATAATCTATTGAAATATTAGTTTCTTCTGTTCCATGGACTGAATTGATTTCCCCCAAATTCATATGTTGAACTCCTCACCCATAATGTGACTGTATTTGGAGATAAGGGGGTAATAAAGATCAAATGAGGTCATAATGATGTCGCCCTGATCCTATAAGACTAGTGTCCTTATTAGACGAGGGAATTTTCTCTCTCTCTCTCTCTCTCTCTCTTTCCTCCTATGCTCACATGATGGCAGCCATCTACAAGCCAAGAAAAGAATGAAACCTACCTGGTCGCACCCTGATGGTGAACTTCCCAGGCTCCTAAACTGTGAGAAATAAATTTCTGTTGTTTAAGTTACCTAGTCTGTGGTATTTTGTTATGGCGGTCCTAGCAGTTTGAGATATTCTTTAATTCTTTCACCTTATTTTATATATTTAGAAATACTATTCTACAAAGTACAATAAGATTCAAGAGATTGCCAAAAAGCCTGATAACATTTTAAAAAGTTCATAAATCCTAATCTAGAGCAACAGAATCATGGGAGAGTTCTACTCGTATATAGATAGATAGATAGATAGATAGGTAGATAGATAGATAGATAGATAGGTAGGTAGGTAGGTAGGTAGGTAGGTAAATAGGTAGGTAGGTAGGTAGGTAGGTAGATAGATAGATAGATAGATAGATAGATAGCCTTTCATTCTGTTTTCCTAAAGATTTGCTGCTATAGACTGTTTTTTGCTCTCCCCACCCCTGCCAACCATATGTTGAAACCTAATCCCCAATGTGATGATATTAGGGATGGGACCTTTGGGAGATATTAGTTCATGAAGGTGGAGCACTCATGAATAAGTTTAGTGCCCTCATAAAAGAGGCCCTAAGGAGCACTCTCTATCCTTTCTCCCATGTGTGGACACAGCAAGAGGAGTTCTGTCTGTGAACCAGGAAGCAGGCCATCATGAGACACCAAATCTGCCAGTGCAGATCTTTGACTCTCCAACCTCCAAAACTGTGAGATATAAATGTTTGTTGTTTAAGCCACCCAATCTATGGTGTTTTTGTTATAACAGCCCTAACAGACTAAGACATTTTCCTAATTCTAATTGTTACTAATTATTCAGTGTAGTAGATAGAAATATTTTAAAATCATGGCTCTTAATAATCCAGCTTTTGTTGGGTTTTTAGCAAGAATATTGGCCCAGAAAAATATGTCTACCAAGGCCTTCTTTCATTTGGATAGCCATACTGAGCAAAACTATTCTGGGATACAGGGATGAATGACAAATACCCCAAGCTCGTGGAGCATAGAGTCCATGATGAAGTGTAAGTCTGTGAAAAATAATTACAAAGCAAAACAATAAACATTTCAAAACTTTTCAAACTTAGTTCATATACTCCTATGCTGATCCTACAGTCCTTATGTATAAATATATGTCTTATATTTCTTCTTGCCTGCTCCTACCCATTGCTTATACAATTCCCTCTTCCCATACTCTTTATGCTTGTAGGAAAGATTGTAGCCATTAAGATCTTACTTATACTTCAGATCTCAATTTGTATATGATAAAGGTAAACAACAGAGTATAGTGCATATGTGGGGAAAAAAAGGCTTAGTACCTGATAATTCTCCTTAATTGTCTTATCTTCTTTCATGATGTTCTCTGTTATATCTAGATAGTGATATTCCTAAGCAATCAGATCACAGAGTAGTTTTTCTTCTATAATATATAATAGTGAATGTGTTCTGCCCTGTAAAACTGCTTCTATTTGTGGAGATTTTTGTTTTCTTCTCTACTTCATGGTTGGCTCCTTAACGGCCAGATATGTGATTTTTTCGCCCACATTTTCCATTTCTAAGAACAGTGCTCAAGGTGCTTCTTTGAAAGATTTTGTTGAATGAGTAAGTAACTCCACATTGTGGGAAAAAAACTAACTCAATCACTGTAAAATAATTGGCAAAGTACTCATTTTTAAGCACAGCTGTTCAATTGATCGGTTTCAAATTGTGGCTAAAATCAGTTTCCTGTGATGAGCCTTGCATTGATAATTCCTTTGCATTTAGTTAGCATAAGGACATCTTCACTGCTCTCGTTATGCTTATGAATCATGTTCCCACAGAGAAAATTGTCTGATGAATATAAATTTTTATCATCCATGTAGTTTCAAAAGTGTTGTTTACATGCAACTGGTTGCTTACAAAGAACAGCTTATAGATAGAGGCATTTTTTTAAAAAATAGGACATTCTATCATTTTTTAAATGCCAACTGAAAGATAATTTCATCACTTTGTCAATCACATAAGGAGAGAAAATTTTATTATTTAGGGAAATATTAGCTGAAGTAAATCTGAGGAGTCATATTAGTTAGTATAGGCTAGGTTATGCTGCAGTAACAAACCAACCCATATCTCTGTGGATAAGTGCAATAGTTTATTTCTTGCTTGCTCTTCAGATCTATCCTAGGTGGAGAGTGCACTCAGAGATTCTTGATGAACAAGGCTACATTTCTATATGTGTCTCTGTCGGGCCTTAAAAACTAATGCCACCTTAAGTGACATTACAAGTGGCGCCATTATGGGCCCACAAGGGCGTATTAACGTGGCAGCCTAAGACTGCGCCAGGAGGAAGTAGGGTGGGAGTGTCTGCGGGAACCTTGCCTTAGCCCTTTTTGGCCAAATACGTGCCTCCGCACTCGTGAACACTGTGTGATTGCAATAGCTAGGCATTGAGACAGGATGCATGCTCTTATAACCTTTAAGCTGATTGGAGGATGTAAAAACCTCCCATTCTTATTTGCCTTTAAAAGCAAGTGCTTGTGTGATAATAAATGAAACTGCTCGACAGAACCCCCGCCGCGTCTGAGTGTCCTTTAACGGGCTGGTTGGGGCCGGCGGCTGTGCTCACTTCTCTTCACGGCTCTCTTTCCCCATCTCCTCCCAACACGGGCCAGAGGGAAAGAGGAATCCAGGCAATTCGCTCGCCCACCAAGGGAGAGAATGATAACGAGGCTAGGGCTGTTCAGGTCGGCCAGCGGCTGACCCGACAGAGTGGTGCCCTGTGTGAGGCATTTTTTAAAACTCGTGGGTAAAAGGGAAGCGAGTGAGGCCCCCGGCTGCATGGTCCTGAAAGAAGGTCGACAAAGGGTGATTAACCAGCAGAGTGGCCTCTGCAACTGCGGTAGTTTCTGTGAAGTAATCCACCTGTGTGTCAGGGTGAGTACCATAACAGGGGGAAGTCCCTGCACTTCTTTGCCCCGTTGCTCCCCTTGTCCCTTCCTCATGAGGCAACATGGGAGATGTGTGTGGAAAGAATGACGAGACAGCCTGCAAGGCTCTAAAGTACATGTTAAAAAGCCGAGGCCTAGAAATATCTGACTCCACGGCCACCAATGCCTGGCATCATGTGGTGCAGGTGGCCCCATTGGCACCTTCATCCAACTTGTTCTCGTATGAGACTTGGGACCGGGTTCAGACCCTGGCCAGGAAGAACGAGATTAGTCACGGGCTAGACCCCCCCTTAGGGTTCTACCCAACCATCTCTGCCCTAAAGCTTTGCTTCCATCCCAAGCATCAGGAAGGGGCAGAAAGGGATTGGGCGCAGTTTGATGAGGAGAGAAAAAAGGAAACAAAGCTGCCAATGCAATGCCCTGAGCCATTGAGTGATACCTATGTCCCTATCCTGTACCCTCCTCTCCCAGCATACTCACTCTGCCAAAGTTTAGCTGAAGGAGAATAAGTGGCACCTGAAGAAGTGGAGGAGGCTAGAAAAACATCCCTGGCAGAGCCGCAGGTTTTTCCTGTTATGGCTCGCTGGGAACCCCCGGCCGTCCGCAGCCCATGGAAAATGCTCTGTAAGGCTGTCCTCCCTCCAAATTTGTTTATCAAGTTCTGCGCCTTCTTTAAAGCAGAGTGCCATGTGCAGGCAGAGATAAATCAAGCAGTAGCATTGCCCAATGTCACCAACCCTGGACTCACCTTCCCACAGGTCCTTGGCAAAGGTTCCTGTGTAGGTGCCAACAAACCCTTTTGCAGTACCGTGGCAAAATTCACTGCCTCCAAAACCCAAAATAAGCGGACCCGAAACAAGCGGGCTGCAGGGGCAGCTGCAGTGGACATCAGCTCCCTCTTGGGAGTTATTGGAGCGGGTATCAGGACTGCCGGAATAGCCTTGGCACATCAACAGGTAGCTTCCCTTAGGGAGGCAGTGGACATAGATTTTGGCCTCTTGGAGGTGTCTGTATCACATTTTAAAAAATCGCTAACATCACTTTTTGAAGTTGTTTTACAGAATTGATGTGGACTAGGCCTGTTGTTCTTACAGCAAGGAGAATTATGTGCTGCCCTCAAAGAAGAGTGCTGTTTCTATGCTGACCACTCTGGAATGGTCAAGGATTCCCTAGCTAAGCTTAGAGACGAATTATAAAAGCGAAAAAAAGAATGCAAAGCCAATAGTAATTGGTTCCAAAGCTGGCTTTCAACTTCCCCATGGCTCACCACCCTACTGTCCTCCCTGCCAGGCCCCCTAGCATAATACTCACCAAGGTGGTATAGGAGGTGGCCCATAATGAAAGCCCTGACAGCTCTTGGGTCAATATGGCCCTTTAAGAAATCAACGCCAATCTCTAAGGCTCCGCCCCATCCCCGCTTGGCTGGATAGTCAATGACGGGTAAGATTTCCAGAGGGAAACAACCTAAGACAGGCACAGCCACCAGAGGGAATGGAGGCGAGGCTGGGAAGGTTAGTCGCCTCCAGCTGCCTTATTAAAACAAAAAGGGGGAGATGTCGGGCCTTAAAAACTAATGCCACCTTAAGTGACATTACAAGTGGCTCCATTATGGGCCCACAAGGGCGTATTAACATGGCAGCCTAAGACTGCGCCGGGAGGAAGTAGGGTGGGAGTGTCTGCGGGAACCTTGCCTTAGCCCTTATTGGCCAAATAAGGGCTTCCGTGCTCGTGAACACTGCGTGATTGCAATAGCTAGGCACTGAGACAGGATGCATGCTCTTGTAACCTTTAAGCTGACTGGAGGATGTAAAAACCTCCCCTTCCTATTTGCCTTTAAAAGCAAGTGCTTGTGTGATAATAAATGGAACTGCTTGACAGAACCCCCGCCTCATCTGAGTGTCCTTTAACGGGCTGGTTGGGGCCAGCAGCTGTGCTCAACTCTCTTTGCGGCTCTCTTCCCCCATCTCCTCCCAATGGGGACTGGAGGGAAAGAGGAATCTGGGCAATTCGCTTGCCCACCAAAGGAGAGACTGATAATGAGGCTAGGGCTGTTCGGGTTGGCTGGCGGCAGACCCGATATGTCTCTATAATAATTGTAGCAGGAGAAGGGAACTTGGAAAATTCTTCACTGGTTCTTAAATTATCACTCAGAAATGAAATACAGCACTTCTCCTCACAGGCCTTTGGCCAAATAAATTATATCTTAATACATAACTTCAACATTAGTGGAGAGGTGAAATATTACCACAGGCCTAAAAAGAGGAAAACAAGAACATCTATTAAAAAAAAAAAAAAAAAAAAAAAAAAACCTCTAAGGAAATCCAGTTAGTTTTTGATAACTTGTTTTTTTTACCTTTTCTTGTTCTCCAGTGTTACCTTGTTGATTAAGCCTAGAAATCATACTAGGGATTTACTGAGAGAACTAATTATATGGCAGATTGCATTAGAAAATTAATCATAGCGGTACTACAACAGGTGTTCATTCTGCTCATAATTTAAAATGTCTGCTCTTAAATTTTATTTGTTTATGGAAATCTCTTCAAGACAAACATTAAAGAGAGCTTTAAGAAAATTGTGATGTATAACATTGATAAGTATTTTTTAATTAAAAGGGCTCATTATGCTGATAAAGCCAGATTGATGAAATATTAGATTACTTTGTGCTATGTGGAGACAAAGCTCTCTTTTACAACTCCTCATGATGAAGACTTGGTTGCCCACCCATATAACCATTTGCACTTTCTTCCTCATTGACAAAACCCTAATTTTGTTTAGATGTGCATGTGAAGAAGATAGGTTTCCTAGTCTTTCTTCCAGCTACATTTGGTCAAGTAATTCAAATTTAGCATTGGAGAGCAGAACTAAATGAAATAGAGACCCAAAAATTGATACAAAAGATCAACAAAACAAAAAGTCGGGTTTTTTTAAAGATAAATAAAATAGAAAAACCATTAGCTAGGCTAACAAAAAAAAAAAAAAAAAAAAAAAAAAGAAGAGAGAAGACCCAAATAACACAAATTGGAAATGAAAGGGGAGACATAACAAACAATACCACAGAAAAACAAAGACTCATTAGAGACTGTTATAAACAAATGTACACCAACAAATACAAAAACCTGGAGGAAATGTATAAATTTCTGGACACACACAAACTACCCAGACTGAACCAAGAAGAAATAGGAAACCTGACCAGACCAATAACAAGCAATGAGACTGAAGCAGTAATCAGCAATCTTTCAACAACAAAAAAGCCCAGGACCGGATAGCTTTCCACCCAAATACTGTCAAACCATTAAAATGGAATTAATACCAATTCTCCTCAAACTATTCCAAAGAATTGAAACAGAACACATTCTCCTAAACTTGCTCTATGAGGCCAGCATCACCCTGACACCAAAACCTGACAAAGATACAACAAAAAAAGAAAATTACAGGCCAATATCCTTAATGAAGATTGATGTAAAAATCCTCAACAAAATATTAGCAACCAAAATACAGCAACACATCAAAAAAATTAAACTATATACTGTGATCAAGTGGGACTCATCCCAGGTATGCAAATATGGTTCAACATACAAAAGTTGATAAATGTGATACATCACATCAATGCAGCCAAGGACAAAAAACATGATTATCTCAATAGATGCAGAAAAAGCATTCAACAAAATTCAAAATCTCTTCATAAGGACTCTCAGCAAATTATGTATAGAAGGAAATCATCTCAACACAATAAAAGTCATATATGACAAAGTCATCCAGAATGGGAAAAAGCTAAAAGCTTTTACCTTAAGAACAGGAAGAAGACTAGGATGCCCACTCTCACTACTCCTATTTAGCATAGAATTGAAAGTACTAGCCAGAGCAATAAGGCAAGAGAAAGAAATAAAGGGCCTCCAAATTGGAAAAGATGAAGTCCAACTGTCCCTGTTTGAAGACAGTATGATCTTATATATAGAAAAACCTAAAGACTCTATCAGAGCTGATTAACAAATTTCAGTAATGTTGCAGGATACAAAACCAACACCCAAAAATCAGTAGCACTTTATACTCCAATATTGAACTAGCAGAAAATGAAATCAATAAAGCAACCCCATTTGCAATAGTTGCCAAGAAAATAAAATACCAAGGAATCAATTTCACCAAGGAGGTGAAAGATCTCTACAATAAGAACTACAAAGCACTACTGCAAATAATTGAAGAGGACACAAAAAAGGTGGAAAGACATACCATGCTCCTGAATTGTAAGAATTAACATTGTGAAAATGTCCATTCTATCCAAAGCAATCTACAGATTCAATGCAATCCCCATCAAAATACCAATGACATTCTTCACAGAAATAGAAAAAACAATGCTAACATTCATATGGAAAAACAAAAGACCCTGAATAGCCAAAGCAGTCCTGAGAGAGAAAAAAAGCCTGAGGCATAATACTATCTGACTTCAAATTATATTGCAAAGCTATTGTAAGCAAAACAGCATAGTACTGGAATAAAAACAAATACTCAGATCAATGGAACAGAATAGATAACCCAGAAATCTACCCACATATGTACAGCCAACTGATCCTTAACAAAGTAACAAGAACATCAAGAACATAAATTGGGGAAAAGACTGACTGTTCAATAAATGGTGCTGGGAAAATCGGACATCCACATGTAGAAGAATGAAACTGGACCTGTACCTCTCATCATACTCCAAAACCAACTCAAAATGGATTAATGATTTAAATATAAGACCTGAAATTATAAAATTAGAAAACATAGGGGAAACACCCCAGGACTGGGCAAATACTTCATGAATAAAACCTCAAAAGCACAAGCAACAAAAGAAAAAATAAACAAATGGGATTATATCAAACTAAAATACTTCTGTACAGCAAAGGAAACAATCAACAGAGTGAAACAACAACCTACAGAGTGAGAGAAAAATTTTATACAAACTATACATCCAATAAGGGATTAACATCCAGAATATACAAGGAACTCAAGCAATTACACAGTAAAAAATAAAATAAAATAAAATAAATAACACAATTAAAAAATTGGCAAAGGAGCTGAGTAAACATTTTTCTAAGGAAGACATGCAAATGGCCAACAAGCACTTAAGAAAATGCTCAACATCACTAATCACAAGGGAAATGCAAATTAAAACCACATTGAGATACCACCTCAACCAACTAGACTGGCTATAATCAAAAAGACAGAGAATAGAAAATGCTGGTGAGGATGTGGAGAGAAAGGAACACTCCTACACTGTTGGTGAGACCGTAAATTAGTACAACCACTATGGAAAACAGTATGGAGGTTTTTCAAACAACTACAGGTAGATCTTCCATAAAATACAGCAATCCCACTTCTAGGTGTATGCTCAAAGAAGTGGAGATCATAACGTCAAAAGGATACCTGCACTCCCATGTTCATTGTAGCTCTATTTACAGTCGCCAAGATATGGAACCAACCTAAATGTCCATCGATGGACAACTGGATAAGGAAAATACAGTATATATACACCATGGAATACTACTCTGCCATAAAAAGGAATGAATTTCTGCTGTTCACAGCAACATGGATGAGCTTGGAGAATATTATGTTGAGTGAAATAAGCCAGGCGCAGAGGGGAAAAGAGCACATGTCCTCCTTCATACGTGGGAGTTAAGAGAGAAAAAAGGAAGGAAAGAAAGACCACATTGGTGTGTTGGACTTGCAGATGCACAGAGCATACCTAATATTGAGAAGTGAGCTAGGAGGTGGCGAGAGTGGGAGGGAGGTAGGGGACTAATTGGGTGGGGGACATGGGGAATAATCACAATTTGTGGTAATTGCATGCTGATAGTATTGATCTGGCCATCACATCTTGGGCACAAGTGGTGACAGTCAGCTTTGCACCCTATGAATATGCATAATCAATAAAAAATAAATAAAATTCCCTACAGCATCAAGTGTTTTCCCTGGCACATGACAGGCACTTAACATATAATTATGGATTCTGTATGAATACCAATGCAAAATTATTTATAACTAGGCCACAGAAGAGATACAATTTGTAAACACTGGTAGAACAAATATTTTTGATCCTTTGCATAGCATTTTAGCAGACCTTAAAACGTTTGAAGCAATGTAAAATAAAGAAAAATCATCTTACCTGGCTATCTCCTTTATCAATTTGGCCCTTTTCAGGATAAATTTTAAAATGTGCATTATTTTGAAAACGGTATCTCACAGGAAGTGATTTGGATCGATTTTGTATAATACACGAAATGTCTGAATGTTCACCCATAAAACAAGGTTTAAAATTAAGGACTTTTCCTGGATCAAACTTTAATACAACAGGAAGTCCTGAGCCAGTCAATGCTAATTCCACTTTCTGAAATCGATCACCTGTAAAATCAACAATAGCTGTTGGGGAATCGAGAATATATTTGCTTAGTCCAAATAGTATCATCTGAACGAACATATGAGAAATGGGTAGCTCATTCGGTCTTTTCATTCAACAAAATTATTGAGTGCCTTCTCTGTACCAGGTATTCTTGTAGGCCTTGGGCATATAGCAGTGAATAAAAGAAACAGTGTTTCTGCTCTCACGGGCTTTACATTCTAGGGAGGTGATATTGACGGTAACAACTGTATAAGTAAATATAGCATTTCATAGAGGATAACTGCTGCAAGTTAATGTTTAAAGAAGGGCAATACAGAGAGAGTACAGGGTCTTGGGGATGCTGTTTCATGTAGAGATGCCCATAAAAAGCCTCTCTCATAGGGATGCATTATAGCAAATATATAAAGGAAGTGTGGAAGAAAATCATGTGAAAATCCAGGAAAAGTGTATTCCAGGCAGAGAAATCAGCAAGTTCCAACACTCCAAGGTAGGAACTTGCTTGGCATATTAAAAAAATCCTAAGAAACCAAATATGGCTTGGGGAAGAGTAGTAGAAGAATAGTGATAAATGGTCAGATTTTAGATACATTTTTGAGGGTAGAGTTAACAAGATTTGCTGATAGATCAGATGCAGGATAAGAAAGTGAACAGGTGGCAAAAGATGACACTGAGTTTTTGGCTTGAGAAACTGAAATGATGGAATCGCCATTTCTTGAGATGGGAAAGACTACAGGAGGGGCAGGTTGTGGGGAAACCAGGAGTTATGTTCTGGACATGTTAAATTTGAGATGCCTGGTAGATATCCTAGTGGAAATGTCTACTAAGCCACTCAATGTGTTTACAAGCTTGGAGTGAAAATGAAGGAGGAAGGATTGGAGGATAGAGGGAAGAATAAAAAGTGTATGATCATCATCTCAGATTGTGAGAAATGAAATGAATGAGGCAATGCAGTAGGAATGTCAAAAATCTAAAGAACCCCCTTGGGGTTAGGGGTTATAAAAATAAAGTGAAACCTTTCAGCGTGACTTTGTATTTTTCTCCAGTACAAACAGCTTTTCACATGCAAACCCAGAGTAGACTAAAAGTTGAATTTAATACTATTAGAGGTTGTTCCACCCAGTAACTATGGGAGATGGGCCAAGAGATTTAAATGTACATGGAAATGAGGGATTAAAATAATGGACAATAGAATATACGCTGGGCAAGAATATAAACATGAAATCTTTGCAACAGTAGAAATAAGATAGAAACTATGGATTATAGGCTCTAATTGACTGAAGGAACAGTTTTGCAGAGAAGGCAGTGTAACTAGAACATCTCAAAAGTTTTTATTTCTTCATTAATGTTCTTATTAGTCAATACTAGACTCTAAATTAACTTTAAGGCAAACCTAGAATCTCTGTCTCTAGCTATTCAAAATTAGGTTAATCAGCAAGCTTAACACAAGTGTTCTGTCTATGATCAGCAGACATAGCTCAGTATTACAAACCATAATGTAAGTAGTAACAGCAATACATTTATGTCCTAAGAACACGGTTACATCCAATCCTGTTCAATATCACTTGTACTGACATGTAAATCTTCTAGTCTCTTGATTTTCCTAAGCATCCAGGATGAACTAACTCCTTCTTGGCATTGCTTATTTTTCTGAATTTGATTTCTACCCTACCTATGTCTTTATTTTCTCTCTGATCTGTCCTGCCAAGCTGAACTCCAAGTCCTCTTTCATTTTTTTCCCTCACTGCAACCAACCCAATATTACCTGAGAATGTAAAAAGTATAATGCAACTTGACATGTGAACTGCAAAACAAATGCACTTGTCGGTATCCTGTAACAGGGAGCTACACCCTGTTTACTAGATCTCTAGGTCTTGTTCTTCGGCTGTTTCTGTATATAGAGTCTAAGAGGGCTGAAGGTCTGGTAAAATTGTTATGGGTCATTTGTTCCCATCCTAATTTCTAGGAGAAAACCTACGCAAACATTGTTTCTTTCTTTCTTTTTTCTTTTTTTCATTCCTTAAACTCTAGATCATCATGTTTATTTAATGTCATTTTAAATTTGTGATGTCATCGAAATTCTAACCTGGAAAATTATTATGTAAATGACTTGGGCTGACTTCATTCTTAACATGCCACAGATGATACTTTAAGGTCTCTTATGTATGTTTGTATTTTTGTTCTCTCTAACAATTATATATTTTTATTAAATCGCCTCTACAAACAGTGTTGTGCAAACTTCTAAACTATCTAAACTGCTAAAATATTTGATGATTTTGTTAATTTCACACTTACTTTTGATGGTTTTGTAATTATCATCTCTCAAAAATCCATCTTTACTTCCTACAGACTCAAATCTCAAAAAGACAGCATAATCCTGCCTGTGTGAAGGTTCAATATCATCTTCACCATCAACCATCAGCCTGCAAAAAAATCACAATCTGTTATTTTTAAAGCAAAGGTGATAAATATTATCATCTCTCAAAAGGAAATATCAACCCAATCTTTAAATCTATGCATGCACATGAACGTTAACAAATAAAAATATAACTGTGATCCGTTTTCCAAAATTACTGAACAGAGAGAGATTTGCCAAAAGAAGGCTGCAGAATGTTAAGCTCAGAAAAAATGAGCTCATGACAACATTTGCAAGACAAGAGTAATTTAAATATACTAAGTCATCAAGGTCTAGCTCAAATGCCACTTTTTCTGTAAAGGATTTTCTTTCCAGGCAGAATCCATTGCTGGCTAAGAACTCTGGTCAATTATTTACAATAGTTCATCTTATCCTTGGGTATAATCAAAAACCTCTGTTAATGTATCTGTCTCCCCCAGTGAACTAAGTGCGTATTGCCAGCCACATTCTTGTTAGTGGACAAGTAATTTGGAGAAAAAGATTTGGTAACAGTTAATCTTGTTAGAGGAGAAAAGGAAAGGAAGGAGGGGAAGAATAGAAGTAGTACCAAAGACAGAGATGGGTTACATCATAGGCCCTCTTATTGGCTATCTTTACCAGCCTTACCTAAAGGTCACCTCTTCTAGCAATGGATACACAAATACATTCACAAAAAGCTAACATGTAATAATAAATAGCAATAGAAATCATGTGTTCAAAACACATTTAACTAAGGCTTCAAATCATATTCATATATATGAGTCCATGCTAGACTCTCAAATGAAGTTAACATGGTGCCATGAAAAAGAATATTTGGAATTTCAAAGGTTGTGTATTAAATAGAATTTTATAGATTCACCCCCCCCCAAAAAAAACCCTTCCTTTGTAAAGGTATCATTTATAAGGCAATTATATAAAGAGATTGCACAAATAAAACAATTGCTTGATTTATTAACCACCTTAAATTAAAACACAACTTGGTCTTCAACAGGCAATTGATATCACCAGGCGACCCTATTGCCACAAAAAGAAGTACAATAAACATCACCCTCTCACGAACAAGGGTAAACATACTTGCAGTTGGAGCAGGCATTGACATACACTGCAACCTACCTGCAATTGCGGCTATATATTTAAAATAGCATTTCCAAAAATACTTTTAAATTAAATAACAAAACCAAGTACATGGAATTGTAAAAACTATACATTGGACTAAGTGCTAAAAATCTGCATGAATTTCAGCAAACAAGTGTGATTTATCCAAGCAGGTGCTGTAAGTTTAATACTCATGACAATCAGCAAGGATTTTGCCCTGCCAGGAGCACTGTATCCTGTTTGGAGGTACCTAGAGCATACTGCATGCACCTCTTCCTGTAGGAACAACAAATCAGATTGGAGCTATAATCCAGAACAACCCAAAACTTGCACTTCTGCCACCTCATTTCCACAAGGTCTGGAGAAATTGCTAATTTAAGATGAAGTATTTAGAACAATGTTTAGAATTATTGGAAGTAATATTATTCATGTTAGATATATCTGTAACCATAACAAGAAAAATCTGATTTGTGTCTTCTGGCAGGTTTTGCTCTGACAATATTTAAACCAATCAGATGGAAGTATGGTTAATATACTTTCCGTTAATGCTTAATGTTACAATGGAATCAATTTTTGCTTACTTTGGGCTGAAACAAAACGTAATTACAATCTTTTGATAAGGCAGTAAAGTCCCTTCATTAGGAAGACAGGAGATAAAAGCGGTAATATCTATGTTCTTTATTTTACTTATGTAGGTGAGATTATTTAAAGCAATATCAGTTCTTAGTCGAATATTTGTACCCTGTAATATAAAATCAGAGATAAATGAGTATTAAGGCAAAACACAAACCAAAAATATTTTAAGAGGTCATAAAATAAATATTGAAATTTCAGAATTTAGGAAATAGAGAATAAAAAAGTTAAAGTAACATGTATACATAAATTTGATCAAGGCACATCATAACATTTAAAGAAGTATTGAAAAATTGATGAGAACAGAAATCCCCACAATTAGTCATCTACAAGAAGCACTTGTCTGGTTTACTTCAAATATATGTTAAGATAAATATTAGATTAATGTATTGACTTTTTGGAGGTTACCCTTGGATATATATGAAAAAAAATCTATTTGCCCATGTTAAGACATATTTAGGATAATTCAACAGCTTGTTGGTTATTAGTAGATTTAAAATAATCTGTTTCGAATCATAATACCTGATATTCTTCTGTTGTACCATTTACTTACCAATTCTTCTCCAACGGAATCATCTTGCACTATAGCTACCCAGTTTATGGGTTGTGGGCTATTATTGTATAGAAGTGCACGTTCGATTTTAGATGCTCCAAAGAAAACAGTACCAAAGTGTATGCATTCCAACTTTTTGGCACTACTCATGTTTAACAATTCAATAATTTGTTCAACCACATGAGCTTTGATACTCAAGAGTATATCAGGACGACCTTGCAAAGTCACTCTACAAGATAATTAAATATGCAATACACATATTTTAATTAGAAATTTATATACTTTATTTTTCTCCTAAACATTTGGAGAAAGAAACATTTTATAAAGACAAATTATAATTAAAATTCAACAGTCTAAGAGCAGTTCCTTTCATACACATACTAAACATTATCAAATCCTTCTGCCTGTCTGAATATACACAGTGGAATGGTATATGTGCAACTTAATTAACTGTCTACAGGAAACAACAAAGTTGGAAAACAATCTCAAGAACTGACTCTAGAAAGAACTCCACGGCATATCCATATCACCAATTATTTCATAAATACTAGAGTTAGATGATTTGCATGGTACTTTCGAGTTCTAGAATATGAGATTCTTTTCTAACTCATCCTGTCCTCCAACAGCCAATCTCATTCCCATCCTAACAATTTAATTCCCTAAAATCTAAAGTATCTCAGTAAAAACCCACTTCTTTGCTGAAATGAGTATCTCCCCATAAAACTTCACTTTCCAGACTAATTTCGATTCTCTTTTGGAATTGCTCTCCTACATTTATCCCTCTCTGGCATAAACATGATCTTTTCAATCTAGACCTTATCAAATACCACAAATAATTCACTATTCCACAACCATTACCCAAGTCCTTATTTTACATTATGGCCTGTAACATTGGGCATCGTTGACAGCATCTGTTTGCACATCTCTCCTCCCTTAGCTTCCTTGCTATACTTTTCTGGTTTGCCTCTAATTCACTCAGGCCCTACCTTCTCATTATTCCAAGACTTAGATTTTTTGTAAACTCCATCAGCAGTGTTGTTTCCCTCTTACTTTTTCACACTGTACCTTTCTTCTCAGAGTTATTCTCAACACTTTCATATTTCATCTACCACTTATACACTGATGACCCCCAACCCAATACATTTAGACCAAATTTCTCTCTGGGAATTAAGACAAATGTGAAAGGCCCTAACCAGCTCCACCAGAATTCTGAAAATCAAATCAGTTCCAACATACTAAAACTGATCTGAAGAACTTCACCCATAGACTTCTCCCTCCTTTTACCTTCCCTTTCTACAATCAATCACCTTCAGTCAAATCTACAACGTACCTGCAATCTGCATACTTCTTTCCATCTTCCCAGTTTGTACCTTAACTCAGGCCTTTATCAATTTCCTCTTGCTTTACTATTGTAGTTTCTAGTTAGTTTTCCCAATCCACATTTGTACCCCCTGATATATTTTGCACACTGCTACTAGCACGACCTTTCTAAAGTACACATTAATGAAGACACTCCCGTTTTAAAACCTTCTGGAGACTTCTCAGTCTTCATAATAAAACCCAAGCTTCCATTAGGGCTCGCAAGAGCTTCTCAAATATTTATAACTGTGACCTTCAGTTAGAAATGTAATTAACACACACACACACACACACACACACAATTATACGAAGTTTCACAAAACAGCATTTATCCTTCCTATATGCATTTTGATATTTTCTATTTCATTTTTTTGAATACTGGTGGTAACCCATTATATTGATTGCACATTCCACTAATGAACTGAGACATACAGCATAAAAAATGCTTGCTTGCCTACAAGGCCCTTTACCGAATCCTGCACTATTCTGTTTCTCTGGTCACATCTCACATCACTTCCTACCTCCATCTCTTTGACTTTTCATTGCCTCAGATCCCTCATTGTGTAAATACTGTCTTTTTTGTCTCTAGGATTTCAAGACTTCAACTCGCTCTGCCTGAAATCACTTCTCTAACCCACTCTCATCACCAACATCCACCTCCCCTACACACACACACACACACACACATACACGCATACACACACACACACAATCACACCACTGCTCTTCACATGACTGCTCTTTGCCTGGCTAATTCCTACTCACCTATTAGTGTTTGATTCAAATATCCACTTGTTAATGAAGCTCTTCCCTGGTCCATTCCCTCACCCCCATGAAATCCAAATAGGGTCTCCCATATGCGTACCCATACGCCATCCTCTATCTCTTCCCATTTCTGAGACCCTACCCTAGTGCTTGGTATATAGTAGAGACTAAGTAAATGAATGCTAAATTTAACAACAAAGGAGCTAACACAAAGGCACATCTGAAGATTGAAACAGGAGAGTATTGGGATCTACATTAGAATTAAGAACCATACACTCACTTTGCCACTTCTTTTACAATTCTTGGCTGGTCTGCACAGAAATCCACTTTGATAACCACTGATGACTCAGGCTCCACAATACCACTAGTTGGAAAAATGAGGATGGGTAATAGGCCCTGGTATTCTGTGTTAAACGTGCCTAAGGAGAACAAGAGCAGATGGTTTACATCTGGATCCTTACAATGTTGCATTAATACCCTTGGTAGGGGACAGACACATTACAGAGTAGACGGTTTACTGTAGATCAAGAATAACTGCTTTAATTATAAGTCCAGTCTCTTGGGTCACCCCCAAAACTTGTGTCTAGTGTTAGAACTCAACCCTCATCATTTGCTAAAATATATTGTCTCCTTACTATGTTCAGACACTTATTCTAAGAGCTTTGCATATGTTATCCTATTTAATCCTTATAACAATTCTATGATACAGATTCAATCATTACCTCCATTTTACAAATAAGAAAACAGAAGCCTAGAAGTGTTGAATGACTTGTTCAACATCACACAACTAGTGTGGTAGATTAGATTGTTGACCCCAATACTTTACACTACCCTGCATTCATACCCTTACCCTATCATGTACAAAGTGTGTTTTCCTACCCCTTGACTTTGGGCTTGATCATGTGATTTGCTTTGGCCAATAACGTGTGTGTGGAATTGAAGCATGCCAGTTCCAACCCAAATGCACTTCCACCATGGAAAGTGGGAAGTGTTTCTCCCGAATAGCTGCTGTTCGTTTGGCCTATTCCCCAGAATGAGCAAGTATGGGGCAGACCTACACAGCTAACCCACAGACCTGAAATGAGAAACAGAATAGCCCCAGCTTAAAGCAGAGGACCCAGCTGAGCCCAGCCTAGATCAGTCATGTTACAAGCCAATCAGCATGCACCTGAACAATGAAAAATAATTGCTGTTTTAAGATACAATATGTTGGGGTGGTTTGTTACACAGCAATAGTTAACTACAAGAGCTAGTAACTAACTAATAGAGATGGGATTTGCACTCGAATGTTTCTGGCCACAGCGCTCACACTTATAGCCACTACCACTTCCTTGGAGATGGATTTATATGATACATGTGGCATAAGGGCAAAGGGGACGGGTTTCTGGAATCAAATGGCATATGAGAAAGAAGAGACAAAGATTTCTTATTCTACAAGCAGAAATAGTTCATAATTTATGGTAATGTTTGGTGCCTACAGTACACCATGTGGTCCTTGAGATCAGATACTATCTATGTTTCATCTCTGTGGTCCCAGTGCCCCACATACTGCCTAGCACCAAGCAGTGCTCAAAATAGGTCCAACAAACGGAAGCAGCAAATCACTAGTTTCTTTGCTATCATTGTACAATATTAACACAAATGAGCATACCGCCAACATAAACAATTTTGCAAATTCTCAATTCACCAGTTCTGAATCATGTTTAATGGTATTTTCCAAAATTATTTATTTAACTTAGGAGAACAAAGGTACTGAAAATATAAAAAGGCATTTTTTTAAATTCAGAAATGACCTGATGGAAAAAGTAAACAAATGCAAAATAATACAATTTGTTAATTTGATCATTTTATAGACGTGCTAGTGACATAATATTTAAGGTTCATTTTTTATCTGTAATCAAACAAAAAATGTAAAATTATATCCATTTCAAATAGATAGGTATTATTGACTCAGTTCTCTAGAGGGAAAAAAAAATGAGTTCAGTTAAGGGTGAGTCAGTGAAACAGCTTCCTATATTGTAACCACTTTGACATAATTTGACAAAAGCGTTTAAGTGAATGCTTCAAAACCTTATTCAAGAACAACCCAAAAGCCAAAAAAACATTGTTCAGTCCTCTAAACATATTAAAATAGTGGGTACATCAACATTATCATGTCTTATATAACTTTAATACGAGAAACTATTTGTCTGCTTTGTTTTATAATTGCTAACAACAGGAACAAGGACATTATCCTAAGAGAAGAGTGTCATTGAATACAGGTGTTACAAATGGAACTTTTGTGATCAGATTTTTATCTCTTTTCAGATATGACACTGGATACTGTGTGAAAAATGAATTAAAAGGAGATAAGGGGTGATTTCAAGGATATAATTTAAATTGGTGTAGTTACTAGGTAAGGGAAGATTATGGCCTGTTGTAGAACAGTGGCCAATGGGACAGAAAAAAGTAGGATTACTGACTTAAGTAGGAAGTGAATAGACAAAGCTTGCTATGGCTGAATAAGAGGATAAGTGGTGAGAAAGAAAGAGGTGTCGAGCATTTTGCCAAGTTTCTAACTTGCCCAAATACATGGTGGTGACATTCCATGAAAAAGAGAAAAGAAGTATTGGAGGAAGCTGATGAGCTCAGTATTGTATAGATCTGGGAGTAATCAGTGAAATAAAAGGAGTGGAAGTGACCACCCAGGGAGAGTACATTGACTGAGGAGCATGGAGAGTACATTGGCTGAGGAGCCATGAAGGTCCATGGCACACCCTAAGGATCACTCACTTTAATGTACCAAAAAAAGGAACAGCAGTCTACATGGGGGTGGGGAGGAGGAGGGGAAGTGGTGGATTAATGTGTACAAAGCTATGTTCTCTATTTAAGTGAATCATTGTACAGCATATGCATGTATTGAAACAGCACAATGTACCCCATAAATACATATGAATAAATGCTAAAATGAAATAAAAACAGAGAGAACTGAGAAGGGAGAGGTAATAGAAAAAGAATAATTATAACATCAATAGCTAATATTTATTGGATACTTAATATACACCAGAGTGTACTAAGCATTTTATTAACCATCACCACAATTACAAGAGGAAGGTATTATCTTTCTCTTTAATGTATATGTGAGGCAATGGATGTTCAGGAGAAGTAAATTCTTTGCCTATGGCCTCCCAGCTTGTAAATGGTGCAACCAAGATTTGGGCCCTGATCAACTTCACTCCAGGATCTGAGCTAATAACCACTATTCTATATAGGAAATTGAAGGGTCACAGAAGCCAAAGTGGTGTTTTGCTTTGTTTTGTTTTGCTTTTTTCCCAAGAGGACGGTAGTGGCAAACTATGTCAAATGTTGCTAATAAGCTATGTAAAATAAACAAATAGACTTGGTCACAGATAAGACCTAGGACAGCACAAGAGACGTAATGGTACCCACAGCTATGTCAGAGATGTAAGGTCCTTTGCAAAAATCTATGTGTTTTATGAATCT